>NW_023601543.1:54155952-54190390 GCF_014898055.3 Talpa occidentalis
ACACATACGTAGTGGGAGACTTCAACACACACACATCGAACAATGGATAGATAACAAGACAAAAAATAAGTAAAGAAACTAAAAGCTCTAAATAGGACCCTAGAGCATTTGGGCTTAACAGACATCTATAGAACACTAAACCCAAAAAAAAAAGAGTACACATTTTTCTCAAGCGCACATGATCATTCTCCAGGATCGATCACATACTGGGGCACAAGACAAACATCAACAGATACACCAAGATTGAAATCATACCAACCATTTTTTCTGACCATGAAGGCATCAAACTAGAAATAAACCATAAAAAGAAGGCAAGGACTATCCTACCTCATGGAGATTAAAAACCACACTTCTGGAAGACCACTGGACTAAGGGAGATAAAGAAGAAATTAAAAAATTCTTTGAATTGAACGGCAAGGAGGACACTAATATCCTAAATGTATGGGATGCAGCAAAAGCAGTAATAAGAGGAAAATATATAGCAATAGAAGCTCACATCAAAAAACAAGAAAGAACTCAAAGAAACAACCTAATCTCGAAGCTCAGAGATCTAGAAAAAAGAACAACAAAAAAACCCAAAACCAGTAGAAGAAAAGAAATAATAAAACCAAAGCAGAAATAAATGAAATTGAAACTAAAAAAAAAATCCAAAAAGATCAATGAAACCAAGAGCTGGTTCTTTGAAAAAATCAATAAAATAGACAAACCCCTAGCCAGGCTCACAAAGGAAAAAAGGGAGAAAGCACAAATAAACAGGATCATAAATGAAAGAGGAGAAATCACAACGGACACAGCAGAAATCAAAGAATAATCAGTAACTGCTATGAACAGTTATATGGAAACAAGTACAACAATCTAGAGGAGATGGACAAATTCCTACAACTCTACAATCACCCAAAGCTAGATAAAGAAAGAAATGAACACCTAAGCAGACCAATTACAAGCAGCGAAATTGAAATGGTAATCAAAAACCTTCCCCAAAAACAAAAGCCCAGGACCTGATGGATTTACAAATGAATTCTACCAAAGATTCAGAGACGAATTGAGTGCCTATCCTTCAAAAACTCTTCCAAAAAATTGAGAAGGAAGGGACAATACCAAACACGTTCTATGAAGCCAACATTACACTAATACCAAAACCGAATAAGGACAACACAAAAAAGGAAAACTACAGGCCAATCTCCCTAATGAACACTGATGCAAAAATCCTCAATAAAATTTTAGCTATCAGAATCCAACAATGTTCCATAAGATAATTCACCACGACCAAGTAGGATTCATTCCAGGGACACAAGGATGGTTTAACATCCGAAAATCAATCAACGTTATCCAACACATCAACAAAAGAAATATAAAAACCATATGATAATATCAATAGATGCTGAGAAAGCTTTCGACAAATTGCAACACCCATTCATGATAAAAGCCCTTGAAAATCTTGGGATACAAGGAACATACCTCAACATCATAAAGGCCATCTATGACAAGCCAACAGCCAGTATCATCCTCAATGGTGAAAAGTGAAAGCAATTCCATTAAGATCTGGAACAAGACAAGGATGTCCACTCTCACCACTGCTTTTCAATATAATACTGGAAGTCCTAGCCAGAGCAATAAGACAAGAGAAAGACATACAAGGAATCCAAATAGGGAAGGAAGGAGTTAAACTATCACTGTTCGTAGATGATATGATAATATACATAGAGAACCCCAAAAACGCCACAGAACAACTAATCAAACTAATAAATCAGTTTAATAAAGCAGCAGCATACAAAACAAACACGCAAAAATCAGTAGCCTTCCTTGTACAATCTGAAGAAAAAGAAATCAAGAAAACTATCTCTTTTATTATTGAAACCAAAAAAAATAAATACTTGGGAATAAACCTTGCAAAAGAGGTAAAGGACCTATACAAAGAAAACTATAAAACACTGTTAAAAGAAATAGAAGGGCTCCCCGGTGTGAGCAGTTGAGCACTGGTTGCGAAGCTGCCCGCGGCCTCTGCGGCACGGTTTGATCCCCCGGCTGCTACCCGGCCACCGGAGGAGGGTCCCACATGGCGCACAGACCCCTCCTGCTGCCCACTGCTCCACTCTGCAGTGTACTTCGGTCCTTCTGCCTGCTCTGCTCCCCGCTCTGGCTCTGGTGAATTCTCTCACCCTCCCACGCTTCTGACTGTACCCAGTGCATGTATAAACAAAACAAAAAAACAAATAAATAAATAAAACATGCTTCCATTAAAAAAAAAACAATTAAAAAAAAAGAAATAGAAGAAGACACAAAGAAATGAAAAGACATCCCCTGCTCATGGATTGGAAGAATTAACATTATCAAAATGGCCATCCTACCAAAAGCAATTTACAGATTCAATGCTATTCCAATAAAATTTCAATGACATTCTTCAAAAGAAATAGACAAATATTGATGATTTAATGGACCCCACCAAAAACCCCAAATAGCCAAAGCTTTCCTGAAAAGAAGGGAATGGAGGTATCATACTCCCAGACTTCAAACTATACTACAAAGCCATAATCATCAAAACTGCATGGTATTGGAACAAGAACAGACACATGGACCAATGGAACTGAATAGAAAATCCAGAAATAAACCCACAGATTTACGGTCAACTAATCTTTGACAAAGGAGCAAAGACAGTGCACTGGAGCAAAGAAAGTTTGTTCAATTAATGGTGCTGGGAAAACTGGGTCACTACATGCAAAAGAATGAAGCTTGACTACTACCTCATACCATGCACAAAAATGAACTCAAAATGAATTAAAGAACTAGACATAAGATCTGAAACCATAAAATATATAGAAGGAAATATAGGCAAAACACTACATGACATATACCTCGGTAACATCTTTAAAGACACATCACCTAAAGCAGTGATAGTGAAGGCAAAGATAAACAGCTGGGATTACATCAAATTAAAGAGCTTTTGTACAGCAAAAGAGACAGTAACCAAAACAAAGAGACACCCCACCGATTGGGAGAAAATTTTTACACAACACTAATTATAAAGGACTAATCACAAAAACCTACAAGGAGCTGATGAGGTCAACAAAAACAAAGTAAATAATCCAGTCAAAAAATGGGCAGAAGAGCAAAAAAGAAACTTCTCTAAAGAGGAAATGCAAATGGCCAACAGGTATATGAAAAATTGTTCTACATCACTTGTAATCAGGGAAATGCAAATCAAAACTATAATGAGATACCATCTTACACCAGTGAGAATGGCACATACTAAAAAAACTAGCAACAACAAATGTTGGCGAGGTTGTGGAGAAAAAGGAACTCTTCCTGCACTGCTGGTGGGAGTGCAAACTGGTCCAACCACTATGGAATTTAGAAAACCTAAATAAGGGACCAGGTAAAAGACTAATTATAATAAAGTAAAAATCAAAATCAACAAGCAACAATAAACCAGAGACTCACTACAGAGGGATAGGAGGGAGTAGGAGCAAAACAACGGGGGTGGGAATTTTATGGGGACTATAACCAAGATGAAAATGCATACGTTGTGCAAAAATGAATAATGATATAATAAATATATAAAATGAAAAAAATAAAAATAGAATAGTGCAATGCATTCCCATATACCTACCAGTAAAAATCCATAGTTACCAAGATTTTGCCATATTTGTTTCATCTATCGCTCCTTTTGTTTTTTTCCCAAACTTACCTGTGCTTTAAAGCAAATTCCAGATAATGGGTCATCTCCCTAACTCCCACTCTGTGTACTTCTGAATGCATCTCTAAAATATATGGACATTTTCTCACATAGCCACAATTCCATTTTCATAAATAATAAAATTAATAAGTTGATAATTCTTTGATTTTTTTAAATACTGAGTCCATTAGCAAATCCCCTCAACTGTCCAACCAAGAAAAGGGCATTTCTACAATGAATGTGTTTAAATCAGGATATAAATGGGGTCTATATAGCCTTTGGTTGTTTCATCTTTTGAGTCTCAACTAGAGCAGTTCTCCCTTTTGTTTTATGCTATTGATTATTGTAAAAACTGTGTAATTGTCCTATAACACATCCTACCTTCAAGATTTATTTGCTTCTTTGTGACATTTTCTTTTTTAAAGAAACCAGATCACTTAACTGCAGAAAATCTAACTTTTCTCATGATGTTATAGAAGACTTTTTTTTAAATCTCTGTGATTCCTGAAAACTGGAAGTAATACGATTTTAGGTCTTCTGTAAAACTACTTTCCAGGTCGTACTATGAATTTCCTGTTGCATTGCAGCAGGAGGCACATTAAGTCATCTGTTGCACTGTTTGTAACAGCAAAGTTAATAATTTAGGGGTAACTCCCGATCCCACCATTATAAAGGCTGGTTTTTTCCCTTGCATCTAGCAGAGTAATCGGTGAGCTAATGCTTTAGTACTATATGACTATTCAGTTCCCTAGAATTGTTTAATTAAGGCTTGCAAACTTGTGATTTTCTAATTCTCTAAATCTTTCTACATGTATTAGCTGTCATTCTTCTGTAAAAAGAGCTTTCCCTCATCATTTGGGCAGTTAGGTTATCTGGAAATATACTTACTGTGGAAACTATTTTTTAATTCAAGATTGTTAAGGAACTATAAAAGGGTTATAAGAGAAGAAAGTCTTTAGGAGCTTGTAGCTTGGTTGGTAGACAAAACAATGTACATGAACATTAGGAAGTAAGACAAGATGTTATGTGTTATATATTAAGAGATTTGTATATATCATGAGTTCAGGGGAGGGAGAGGTTAATAAGAACCAGAAACATCCTAGAGATTTTGCATGAATGGTTGATTTCAGCTTGCCTTTGAAGGACAGGCAGATTTTAAATAGGTGGACAAAAGGGAAGAAAGTAGTCCAGTCAGTGTGACTGGTGAGAACGAAGACACAGGGAAAGAGGATACTCTGGAGGTGTAATAAGGAAACCATTCTGGGGCCTCCCCGGTGGCGCAGCGGTTGAGCGCTGGGTTGCGAAGCTGCCCACAGCCTCTGCAGCACCCGTTTGATCCCCGGCTGCTCCCCGGCCACTGGAGGAGGGTCGCAAATGGCACGCAGACCTCTCCTGCCACCCTCTGCTCCCCTCAGCAGTGTACTTCGGTCCTTCTGCCTGTTCTGCTCCCCACTCTGGCTCTGGTGAATTCTCTCACGCTCCCGCACTCCTGACTGTGCCAGTGCTTGTATAAATAAATAAATAAATAAATAAATCTCTTTTTTTTTTTTTTTTTTTAAAGAAACCATTCTGTCTAGAGACACTGAGAATATGGTTTTGGAAATAATGTGGGGGAGGTTGGTAGGCCAGAAGCAGAGCATAGGCAGTCTAAAATGTCATTTCAGGGAGGTTAACTTTTGTCCTGTAATCATTGTATGCTTTATATACTTTGGGAATTTGTGAATTAGCTTCTTAACTGATACAAAGCAAAAATCTGACTTTGTAAAAAGCTAGAAATAAGACCAATGAGACCAACTTTGGGATGCTCAGAGATGGGAATGTGGTTGCCACTCAGATAAATGTCTTTATCTTGTTTCCTCTGCAGCCCGTGTGACCCCAACTCTACCAAAGCAGGACCGTCCTGTGCGTGAGGGGACCCGGGTAGCTTCCATTGAGACAGGCTTGGCTGCAGCAGCTGCGAAGCTGGCCCAGCAGGTAGGTTCTAACATCCGGGACCGTGCTACTGGTCCCAGTTCAAAACTCAAAACATTTAGGCTGACAGGATCCTTCTGTTGTTGGGGAGTGGGTATCCTTTCATCACAGCAGTGTCCCAGCCCTCTCCTGTATGCTACACACTCCAATTCAATGACAAGATACTTCACACAGTTGATAAGACAATGGAAAATAGAGGACCAGAAAAAAGGCCCTTGGTTATATCACTTGCATTTCTGGACGTGTAAAAACTTCTCAGCTGGGAAGGGTCAGCTTTGTCCTTGGGGCTTCATATGAAGCCCTGAGGAGGTGACTCAGCTGAATACACTCAAGTTCTCAGCCACCCACCAGTGTCAGAATTTGTTTTTTTGGGGATACTTTTCTTATCCAAATAGTTTTGCCTTGATGTTTTCCCCCTGCTTCCCAAAAAAACTTCTCCCACTAATTTTTGTCCTGAAGGGTGACTTCAGTAGAATTAAGTTCACCTCCAAGCATGTTACAATTTGCAAAGTACTTTAGTGTGTAATGTGCTCAGCAACCTTGGGAGCAGTGGAAAGTGAATCTTCTGGTTCTGTCCTTTCAGTATCCCTTTAGGTTCTCATGACAGTTCTGTATTTCCAAGCATTTGTTGAATATATGCTTTATGTTAGGTGCTTCCATGTACAATGTCTCATGTAATCTGCCCAATAGCCCTGTACAATAGGTTATATTTTCATCATTTTACAGGTGAAGAAAATGAGGCTCTCTTTAAGTGACTAGTCCAGGATAATACAGCCAGTAAATGGAGGAGACAAGATTCAAACTCATATCCTCTAACTTCCTATTTTATGTTACGTGCTATTTAAATAAACTAAAATAGTTTAATGTTTATATAATTCAGAATTTTCATCCTATTCAAATAAAATATAATAGAATTATGTTTTTCATTTGATGTTCTTTGGAGCTCTGGAGTTGTTTAGAATGTCTTAGAGGCTATTGATGGGAGCCAGCAGAGACTAAACAGGCCAGACAACCCTTCTTTGACCAGGACTTATTTCTATTATGTATATCCTAGTGCCATGTAAGATATAATTTGAAAAAAATATAATTTGAATGCAGATAAATTAATTAAAGTTGTGAAAATACTCTTAGTGCCGTCTAAAGAATTCACTTCTGTTTGGGTTGATCAGGGATGACCTCAAAGAAGAGGTTTTGAAGTTGGGGAAGGGTTTTGAGGGCTAAGCTCTCAGAGGGGACAGGGAGCATTCCGGGAGTAGGGAACTCATTGGTACAGTACATAGACCTTGATTTGGCCTTTGATCACCTCTCCTCCCTGACCTCCTGCCAGCCCCTCACATATGCCCTTTATACCAACCCCATACTATCATACTACAGTACTTGTAGTTCACTCAGTGTGTCAGATTGCTTGATGCCTCTGTGCCATTGCACAAGCTGCTCCCTCTGCCCCTTTGGAATTATTCCCTCTCAGATTCCTCATCTTACACTCCTTCACACTACCTACCACTAATTGATTTCATGATCTTTTGTGCTTCCATAGCATTCTCTCCTGGTACTTACAGGTGTACTTTCCTGTGTGCCTTATTAAATTTTAAGTGCCCCAAGGGTGGGGATATGTCTAATTTAATTGGTATCCCTGTGCTAAGCATGTGTTTAGTCAGTGTTGGATGAGTGAATGAATGAGTAAGTGAATGAGCAGATCTTTCTGGATTGCAGGCTTCATATTGGGGATTGGGGTAAGAAATATAGAGATTGAAAAATGGATTCTGGAGCTAACCTGCCTGAATTTGAATGCTTGCTCTACCACTCGAGCAAGTTACTTAATTTCTCTGTGACTCAGTTTCCTATAGACTTTGAGGATTAGATGAATAGATATAAAAGCTTTGAGAACAGCACTTGCCAGAGTAAGTACTACAGAGATGTTAGCATTTCTTCATCATCATTATGGGTTGACTAGCTGTAAGTAGCCAGACTATGAAAAACCATGGATGTCAGACCAGGGAACTTGAACTTGGTTGGAGACCTGTTAACTGCTTCTTGAGCAAGTGAATTACAAAGTGAAGGTGGCACTGTCATAAGACAGTCTAGTCTTCTGTGGTGGAATCTGGATGAATTATATGAGAAAGAGATTGGCAATAACGTTGGGAAGAAAAACTGACTTCATGATCTAAGTTTGAAGAGATAACTTCTAGATTCAAATGAGAGAAATCCAGAATTCAGAGCAGAAGTGCAGTTCCTAGTATGGGTGGAATAGTAGTGTGGCTAAGAAAAGAGATTCTAAAGTCAGATGGCTTGGATCTGAATTCCAGCTTTGCCACTTATTGGTCCGATAACTTTGAAAAAATTATTTAATCTCTCATTGCCACAGTTTCTTCTCCTAAAAATGGTATTGTGATTCTTCTCATACTTCGAGTATTAAGTGACTTAGATTATAGAACAGTGCCTGGCATGTATTATTAATATTATTATTCTTGTCCCCAGAAATTCCTTTGGTAGCCACAGCCGGTCAGATCTTCAGAAGGCAGGAGTAGGCCCGTGTTGCCATGAGAAAGCAAAGAAATATAATCACTGAGTTGGTCTGTGTGGCCATGTAGCATTTCAGAAGGTGAAGTCAGTCGTTCACATGCTCTCAGCACCATCTTTCCAGGTTCTCAGGGCTCCAGATGCCCACTGTACAGGTACCCACTACACAGTAGATCCATAGAGCAATGGAAGGATGAAATCCAAGATGCTGGGAGAAGTGACACAACACCTTATTTATCCTTTCCATCCCAAATTGAGGTTTTAAGACTTCATGACCTGAAGGTTTGTCAAATTGACTATTAAAAGAAAAATACCTGCAAGAAAAAGAGAAACTATTATAATAGATAAAGATAAAATAATTTCTGCTTGTTGAGTACCTAGTATGTGCTATGTGTTTTAACATCATTATTTTATTTAATCTTTCCAACAACCTTGAAAAACAGATACTATTTTGGCCATTTTACGGGTGAGGCAGTTGAGATTCAGAAAGGTTAGTAACTTGACTGAGGTAATCCAACTTAGGGAGCACAAACCTGAATTTGAACCCAAGTTTCTCATTCTAAGCTACTACTTTCACTCTCAGATGTCCCATTTTGAGAACTGTGCACACTGGGTGTTCATGTAGACCTGTTTGAATTCTGAACTCAGTGACTCTAGCTATGAGGCTTTGAGCTCATTGCTTTCTTATCCCTGTACCCCAGGTTTTTCATCTGTACACTGTGGGACTTTCCTTCACAGGGATGTTCTGAATATTAAATGAGATAAAATATATAAAGTGCCTTAGCTGCTGGCATAGATTTTGCTGTTATTATTACAAGTGCCCTTGGTTCTCCTTGTAAATGGCAATGCTAGACCCAAAACCCAAGTCTCTGAACTCATTTTCCCTTCTCTTGCCACTGTACTGATTAATGGGGTGAGTTAGGATAGATGATACCAAAGAGATTACCTCAGGTACTGGAAAGCCTGTGTGTTGTGTGTTATACATTCAGGTTAGACTTGGGGTGGTGGTGGGTTGTAGAACCACAATGCCCATTGATCAGTCTACTTTCTGGAAAATTTCTCTTTTCTACACCTAAATTCTCCTCTCCCATTTGACTGTGTTTCAGGAGTTGCAGAAAGCCCAAAAGAAGAAATATACTAAGAAGAAACCTTCATTGAAGGAGGTAGAACAACCTCGCCCTCAGGAGTCCAATCTCAGCATGGCAGCACCAGCCCCAACACTGGCTGCTATACCCCAGCTTCTCACCTCCTCCTTGCCCCTGCCACCTCCTGAGCCTAAACAAGAAGCCCTTTCTGGAAGTCTTGCTGACCATGAATATACTGCTCGCCCCAATGCCTTTGGCATGGCACAGGCAAACCGCAGCACCACACCCATGGCCCCCGGTGTCTTCTTGACCCAGCGTCGCCCTTCAGTTGGATCCCAGAGCAATCAAGCAGGACAAGGTATGACTGCCCATATGGTCATAGAATTGAGTAGCATGTTACATTCTACCAGCTCCAAACCCTAAGCCCTCTGGTAGATGAGAGCACTTGGAAGGGACACTGATGGTCAACCTAAGGGACTTGGACTTGATCTCACTGGTCATGAAGAGACACTGACTGGTTTAGTTAATCACAGACAAACTCGGATATGGGTTTAGATGATCCTTCAGGTAGCCAGATTGGAGGGTGGGCTGCAGGTGGGAAGTCCAGGTATAGCATATACAGGTTCAGGCTGCAGTGAAGAGAGGCTAGGGCTCTGGAAGGGGCCTGGAGAGGGAGGAAATAAATTGACGAAATATAGATGAGGTCACATGGGACCTGAGAGGTGATTTGATATGGGGAGAGAAAAGGAGCCAGGGCAAAGGGATTCGACCTTCCTTTTCCTTACTTTGACCCTTAAAGTCCAGGCTCTGGGATATGTAGCTCAACAGTAATAATATTATTGTGACATTGGGTAAGGAGGATGGGGATTTGTAATGAAACAAAGCCTAGGGATGGCATCTTCAGGGACACTGAATTATAATCACTAACTAGGCACTTGTCCAATTTTGGTGGGCAGGCTAAGAGGATGTGGGGAGGTACAATCAACTTCCTACAGAATTTAGAAAAGAAAATGATGGGGACCAAAGACTCAGTGGGGAAAAGTAATCAGACAGACTGTAACCAGCTGCTGCACTAGTTCATAGGAGGAAGAGCCAAGGCATGTGGTGTTGTATGGAGTAGTTAAGAAGGGCTTCTTGCTCAAGATAGGCTTGGAGCCCAACATAAGGATGGAGAGACTCTAGGGAGAGGAATGGGGGAGTGTGGGAGACTGAGGACGGTTTATGCTTGAGTTGCTGTTGGAGCCTTTGCCATTGCCTTTGCTTATTTCTCCCTTCCCCCACAGGAAAGCGTCCCAAAAAGGGCCTGGCCACAGCAAAGCAGAGACTCGGCCGTATCCTAAAAATCCACAGAAATGGCAAACTCCTTCTGTGAACCTCCTTTTGTGCTGCCCCTCACCCCTTCACCCCCACTGCCTTCTCATTGTCAATTCTCGGGGCACTCCTGGATCTTATCTGCCCCGGACAAGGTGCTGAGGCGCATTGTCCTGCTTTCTTGGAACTGACCAAAGGCATGGACTCCCCGCAGACCCTTCACCAACTCCCCCAGTTCCCTTCCCCACTTCCACTAGAGCATCCTGCCTGCCTTCTCCATATCTCTGAGTAGCAGGTGAATGGGAGAAGTTTCTAGCAGAGTAGAACCCTTTTTGCTGCTGCCCCAACCCATGTCCTTTTCACTGACCTTGTCTGTCCTTTACTCTTGTCCCCACCTAGAGCTGGAAGGCAGGACAAGGAAAGGCATGAGAGCCTGGGTCCCTGACTGTTTCCCTGGTTATGAAGTGGGCCCATTGCTCAGTACTTTCCACAACTCCAGCCCTGTCTCTAGAGGCCTGCCCACCTCTGCCCATTCTTCCTTCCCCTCTCTCCCCTTAGTGACTGTGACCTGTCTTCAGACCTATCCCTGGGAAAAGGATCTGACCTCTGCCCCCTCTTGCCAAATGCTTCATGAAAATAAAGAGGAGGGCCCACAGTCCCCTTATTGACCCACTGCAGGCCATTTCCAGTAGCCTAGAAAGGCCATTGGTTTACTTCACTCATCTTTGGGAAGAAGGGAGATTCCTGTCACTTCTGAAGGTGGGGAGAGGACAGATACCCAAGTTTTCAATATTACTTTGTAGCCCACTGGAGGAAGCTACTTTGGGGTGGCTATAGATGATGCCCAAATCCCCAGATGAACTCTCAGGATTAGCCTGAATATTATGGTCCTACAGAATATTATCCACCTGGCTGTGGCTGGACTCCAGCAGGTGAAAAACCATCTCCTAGAAGCCTGAAAGCACCTGTCACTGAAGCAAATAACCATGGACCTGTGGCCTGCTCCCTTCACCTGTACCACAGAAAATAGTTTGGACTTTCTGAAGAGGATGTGCCAGGACATCTCACCCCTGGGTTCTACATGGGGAGCCTCCTCGCTTCTTTCTCCACCTGAAGACAACCTCAGAATTCATATAGTCACTCCTGGGCCTTTGTACTCCTGGATGTCAGGTCAACACTCCAGCAGAGTACAGATGGGCCACCTAGAGCCTGAGCCTAGGAGAGGAGACAGCCATCTGCGAAGGAGCAGATCATCTGACCTGTCCCACCCCTCTACCCTTCAGGGATGTCTCTATTGTCCAGACAGTGCCCATTCCCTCTTTAGCTCCCCCAGCTCCCTCCATCTCTGCTGGTCTTGCCTCCCTGGTATCCTAGAGTGGATGGAGAATACCTCCCCTACTCCAATTTGGTACTGCCCAAGTAGAACATGTCCTTACCCTCTATTCCCCACTCCAATCTTCTCCAAGTTTGCACAGTGCTTCTGGGAACTTAACAGCTACCATGCAGGCCACAGAAAATACGTGAGGCTTCCCTTGTCATCTTGGTGTCTATAGTTTATCTTTCTTTTCTCCACAGCCCCACATTTACTGTCCTTCCTTGAAATCAGGTCCCTTAACCCCATTTACTTTTTCTATTTTGGGGATCTCAGGGGCCAAGCAGTCCTCCATCTAGTCACACCAAAGGCAAAAAGCCTGACTACCTCCCTCCTAACACATGAGGTTCCCCCCTCCCCTCCCCTCTGTTTCCACCCAGCTTTGCTTTTCTTGGGGATTTCAAGGCAACAGGGGGTACTGAGCAGGGAAGAGGGCAACCTGTGTTCCTGTGTAGGCAACTGCCTAACTAGGTTCTGACTGCTATCACCAAGACCAGGACCCCAGCCCTTCTGCCCATTAACCACCACCCCTCATTGATCTTTCAAAGGCAGCTAATTGCTAGCAGACCCCTCCTGGTTCTGGCCTCTTTCTTCTGTGTCTTTGTTAGAAGTTTCTGTGGAGCTGAAACCCAACCTCCATTTCACTGGGTTTCATTTAGTATAGTCGGGCTCTCAGAGCCTTCTGTTTGTTTTGTATTTCAAATGAAAAGCAAGTTTACCCTCAGAGTTATGCTTTTCCAAAGAGGCTAATGAGCTTCCCCTCACCCCCTTGTTTCAGGTTCTAAGTGAAGTGAGTTGGGGAGGGGTAGGGAGTGGTAGTAATCAAGGTTCAAAACATGCTGAGTTACCTCTGGTCTCTAATCCCCAGCACTGAGCTGAGGGTTGGTGAGGGGGCAAGGAGAGAGGATTTGTATTCACCCTTAATATATTTTTACAAAAAAGCAAACAATTTAAAAGCAAGCCCACCGCTTCTGTACATGTCTAAATATATTTTTAGAAGTGGGTAGGATTGTGAATTTCTGATGCAGGGCCTTTTTATAAACAGGTTAGAATAGCATCATACAGACTTCTCTGTTGGTTTTTTCCCGATTTTTTCTTATGTTGTGTTACTAATGTAATTTATATTTTTTTTTAGATCCTCCCTTTCCTATAGAGATAAAAGTGATTTATCTTGGCAACTGCTTTGTTTCGCATTCTTTTTTTGTGGGAAGGGAGTTGGGGGCATCCACAGTGCCTTTTCTTTATACTTTGTCTCTCCCTCCAATCAACTCATCACTTCCCTGTAGCCCAACCTTATACCTGAGGTGGTTAGGCAAAAGGATCCCTGCCCACAGAGAGACATAAGTCACATGCCAGAAACATATAACGAGGAGTACTGTGAGTGTTATAGGACAGGGAGAGGGGTAGCCCAAGCCCCGCAAACCTGCCTATTCTAAATGGGTTCTGCCATCCGCCGCATCAACACAAAACATATGAGACTTTAATGGGAAGGAACTTTAATAAAACTAGGAAACAATACAGGTAAGGCAAAGAGTCTAGTTTCTAAATGAAGCACCCAAAGTTACCCGTCCCCTCGTGGGTAAAAGTCCATCCATATGGGATTGGCCCAGAACAAGGCCCCAAAGCCTGCCACAAGTCTAAAGCATCTTCCTGTGGGGACCCACAGAAAAGGGTCAGAAACAACCAGACAAGCCCGGAAGGAAAAGAGCAAAATCAACATCAAGATAAAAGCTGCCATTGTCACCATCCCATGGGTCTCACCCACGTCTGTGTCACCCAGTCCACAACCCAAAGACAAGCGCAGATTCTTCACGTGTCTCTAGGCTCCATGCGCCTCCTCCAGGTCTCCTGGCTCCATCCTGCTTCCTTCCTTCCTCAGTCTCTTCTGCAGCTTCTCCTCTTCCTGCTCAGCTCCACCCTTCCTTGGGTGGGGCAGGGAACCTGGAACCTCCCCCTTTCCTGGGGACCACCCTGTTACATGAGCAAGAAAGACAGGGTACAACACCTTAAATGGACCTGACTGATACCGTAATGTCAGATTTTCAGGCCTAGTGTCCCACCCAGGAATGGATCCCAGGCTACAGTAGCAGTGCTGAGTCCCAGCCACTAGACCACCATAGGTTGGTGTCTCATGAAGCCGCAGCAGAACTTCACTGGTGCTCAGGCAAGCAAGCCAGAAGAGGCAGGTTTGTTTAGAGAAAGAAAAAGTTTATTGAGGAGAAAAGGAACAGGCTGGCCGAACCAGGTAGGGGGGAGGGGCAAGGGAGCTGAAGTGGAATCATGCCTTAGGGAAGATAGAACTTCTTTCCCTAATTATTTTAAAGCTCCACCAGTCTCTTTATGATTGGTTAGATCTCAGTGATCTCACTCACTGCCTAAATGTCTCTGTGCCCAGAACTAAGTCTCTGTGTCCCAGATCTTATCTTAGAGTCCTTTTTCTTTGTCATTCTTGTCCAGGAATGTCCTGTTGCCCCAAGTCCTGGGGTGTTTGATTAGTCCCCTTTGGAATTTGTTGTCCTTATCTCTATAGCCCACCTTATTCCTCTGAGGCTTTTCCTATTCTATTCTGACCCTAAGGGAGCTCTGCTTGCCCTATGCCTCATGACCACACTTGTGGGGAAGGATTCGTAGCTTTCATGAACTGTTTTCAGAAACTATACCTCTTGTCCTCTTTCTGTAAATGTAGAGTTTGGGGTTTTGGGTTTTTTTCCTTCTTCCCTCTCTCTTTCTGACATGTTCCTCCAGGCACTTGTACAATATGAACTTAATTGCTGTGCTTGGGGCTAGTGCAAGAAATAGAATATAATTATTAGAGCCAACACATCAAGTTTGTCTCTTTGTGCCAGACACTGCTCTTAGTGTCCTATGTATATTGATTCATTTCATCCTCACTAATATCGTTGGCCTACAAATGAGGAAACAGAGGCAAAGAAACCTTCCAGAATCACACTTTAGTCATGGGGATTGTTGTGCCCAAGATCAGCAGACTCGGCGAGTATAGCCTCCAAGAATCCAAAGACAGCTGATGCAAATGCAAAAGGGAGTTTATTACAGGCTCGAGTCCAGGCTCACGGCACCTACCAACACAGTGGCAGATAGCGAGAGCCCCGAACAGAGGAAGCAGGGGTCTATTATAGGGTCATAAGCGGCGCGAATTTTGAAAGAAGCTGGCGATTACTCATTGGCTACTACAAAGGCATTTTGGCATGCACAGTTATAGTTTCAAACTGATTGGATGGTTAGTGATGCTGTCCCATTTATGGATAGGACTGCCCTCATTGGCGCCTGGGGTGGTCTGCTTTTTTGTCACCAAGTGGAGTGACGGTTGTGACTATTGAAACTATCTCCAGAATGCGGCTGTACAAGGACTAACATATCAAGGTGGAGGATATACAAAATGGCGAAACCTTGGCTAAGCTTGGTTCCACAGGAATAATCTGGTTCCAGCATCTGTATTCTTACCATTTTGTTCTACCACCTCTCACTGAGAGCTGCTACCATTTATGAAGTGCCTTTCCCATGCCCGGCTCTGGGCTATGGGATTTAGTTAGGATATGTCTTTTAATTCTCACTGACAACACTGTAAGCTAGTGATTAGCCCTATTTTATAGTGAAGAAGACTGAGGCTTACCAGTGGTCTCCCACAGCAGGATCTGGTGTGAATTCGAAACTCAGGTTCTTTCTCCTCACCACTTTAGAAAACCGTTTGCAGTTTAATGACCCAGCTGATGTTTACTGACCACCTGTTGCGTGCAATATGTAGATTGAGAGCTCTGTCCTGAGGAAAGACCCCTGGGTGTTGGAAGTCTCAGTTCCAAATTTACCACCACCTTCTCTGTATAGCCTAGAGCAGGCTACTTGCTATCTAAGATCGTTGTGAAAAAGGAGCTTGAACCCAATTGAAATTTCTTCATCCTGGAGATTTTACTTATGAGAATCTGTGTTGAGGCTGTGGGTTTGCCACCTACTGGCTAAATGACCTCCAGCTCTCAATCTGAATCTTGGTATCAGGCAGCATTTGCATAGAAGTTTCTTATCTAGGGCAAGGGGAAATGTGTCTTGGAGAAAGGCTACAGGAAAGAAGGGAGGGATTTCAGAGCCCTTGCAGGAATAGTGGGTTGGGTCCCCAGTGAAGGACCAAAGCACCATCACCAGCCTCAGGTTACAGGATAAGCTAGTCTTGGTCACCTTACTCCTCATTCAGGAGGTGCCAGATTAGAAGGTCCAGTATGAAAACATGAAGGAGAAACAGTACTTTCAATTTCAGTCTCACCTCTTCAACATGGAGTGGAAAATATACAGGACTTATCACTAAGAGTCTGCTTTTCTCAGTGACTAACCAAGTAATTTGGGGGAGGTTCCTTGTCTGGGTCTCAGTTTCTGCATTTACTAGATGGAATTATCTCAGCAATGAAGACCTCTAGAAGTGTGACCATCCCTAAACTTTCTGGATAGTATTGAGTCCCAAACTGAGTCATCTATCCCTCGCCTGTCCTGCACACAGATCCCTATTTTTGTTTGCTCACGCTGAATTCCTTGGCTCAAATGCACGGCCCCTCCCTTTCTATCAGGACTGTTCACACAAATTTGACTGCAGTGGTACTTCTCATACAGTATGTTGGGTGAAGGAGAAGAGCACCATAAGCATGGTGTTAGGGATGGGCATAGGATGCTGGGCAGGGGATCTGTCTCAGGGAAGCAAGGGTTCAGGTAAGTCTTCCTGTCAGGGGTGATGCCTGAACTGAAGGATGAAAAGTAATTAATCAGGTACAGAACAGCAGGAAGAGTATTCCAAGCCAAGGCATTAGCATGAACAAAAAACAAGTGAGGAGGAGGGAGTGGGTATAGAAAAGAACAATAAATTTAATATAATTTCAGCTATAGCTTTCTTCTAGGGAAACATGCAGAATCTCCAAGAGGGAATGTGTAGTTTGAGAAAGCACCTAATCAAAATTGATCAGTTTTTAGGCATAATATTAAAAAACCTCAGATAATAGAAGATTTTGGTGTTTGTCAAAAGACTTAGTTGTACCCCATGAAAAACCATTAAAGGCATTTAAGTAGAAATGGTATAGAATCTTTTTTAAAAGATTCCTTTGCCATTCAGGGAGAGAGATGAAGGCAGGAAACAAGTGAGAACATTACTGTAGAGGGATGGAGAGACTACCCTAATACCACTTCCCTAAGGAAGACTTCACCCAACTCCAGTCAGTTCTAACCAGTTTTCTGGACTATATTCTATGAAGGGTGGAAATTGCAGATCATTTCCAGGAGGCAGAATCACGGACTTTGCCACACAAGCCAAGAGACAGAAATCACATTCCTCTATCCCCTTTTTTTAGCTTTTTAACTTTAAAAATAGCTTACTTTTCCAGGCCCTCTTCTTACCCATGGGACCACAACATAATGCCAGCATTCACTAATAAATATGTAAGAAAGAAGCAAAATACCATTTTGTGTTTTCCTTGTTGGGAGTCCAGCAACCTTCATTCCACCATACACAACCTTTCAGCATTATCTCCCCAAAGTTCTATTTTCATCACCCCCTCCTGCTTAACATTTCATTATTTCCCAATATTTATTATATCTTCTGAATTTCAAAGTTTTTCAGAAACTAAAGGCAATGGACTTGAAAGAGATGGTAGGAAGAGGATGTACCTGGGAGTTGAAAAGACCAGTGATTTAATTCCAGATCTGACACCTATGTTATCTTGTACTGGCTTCATATTTCCTGACTCAGTTTCCCCCTGTAAAATGAAAATATAATCCTTACCTCATAGTGTTAAGGAAAATTATAGTAGCTAGTATCTTTAAAGAACTTAATTTAGCATCTGGTACTCAGGTGATCAGAGAATGTAGTTTAATTTTTCCAGTTAAATTTGCCCGACATTGACTATGTATCTTATAAGAACCACAGAGGAAACAAGACTTTAGAAGAACCACAAAGTATGACTTCAAAAGAATTGGAGGAAATATTTCAAATTGGGGCAGGAAATTCAGTTAGCTTCATGAGAAAATGGTGTTTGAAAGACAGAGATGGCTGAGGCAATAAGTATGGTAAGCCTTATAACTGTAAGGAAGAAACAGCTAAATCTAGGACACAAAGCTGCTGGGAGATGCCAAATATCATCTATGCCATTTCAGTATTATTGTGTCAGTTCTATAGTAGCTTATCAAAACTTCTCATGTCAGGCCCTGTACATGCTATTCAAGGGCCTGGTCCACGAGGACCATGTGATTTAGTATACACATGGAAACGCAAGTACAGATTACTGGGATAAATACGAAGTATGGGGTGTTGTGGAAGCATGAAAGTCTGAGGCACTTCTAGGAGGAAGCAATACCTGAGTTGAATATTAAAGGTCATTTACCTTCAAGTCAAAGGCAGAAGGATGAGTCGGAATAAAGCATTCCAAGCAAAGGGAAAAGCAACCCAGTGTATGGATGGAACTACAGACCCTTCAGTTGTACTGGTGAGCAGGTTGAAGTAAGGTGGCAATGTCATAGGGCAGGGAGAGGGGCAGCCCAAACCCTGCAAACCTGCCTATTCTATATAGGGTTCTGCCATCCACCGCATTAACACAAAACATGAGATTTTAATGGGAAGGAACTTTAATACAATTAGGAAATAATACAGGAAAGGCAAAGAATCTAGTTTCTAAATCAAGCACCCAAAGTTACCCGTCCCCTTGCGGGTAAAACTCCATCCAAATGGGATTGGCCCAGAGCAAGGCCCCAAAGCCTGCCACAAGTCTAAAGCATCTTCCAGTGGGGACCCATAGAAAAGGGTCAGAAACAACCAGACAAGCCCGGAAGGAAAAGAGCAAAATCAAAATCAAGATAAAAGCTGCCACTGACACCTTCCCACAGGTCTCACCCACATCTGTGTCACCCCATCCACGACCAAAAGGCAAGCGCAATTTCTTCACGTGTCTCTAGGCTCCATGTGCCTCCTCCAGGTCTCCTTCTGGCTCCATCCTGCTTCCTTCCTCAGTCTCCTTTGCATCTTCTTCTCTCCCTGCTCAGCTCCAACCTCCCTTGGGTGGGGCAGGAAACCTGGAACCTCCCCCTTTCCTGGGGACCACCCTGTTATAGCAAGTGTTCAGGGAAAGAAGCAGAAGAGGTTAACAGGGATCCGATTGTGGAAGTCCAATTTATATCAAAGAATATTTTCTCTGGTGATCCTTGGGGTGGGGAGAAACTGAAGCAGGTTGGTGTTGAGACCAATGTGAAGGTGGTTACAATATTCCATTAAGGCAATGAGGTCTAAACCAGGACAGTGGCTATAAGATACCAGAGACATTAACCTACAACCTTTATTTTTTCCCCTAACATTTTACTGTAAACATTTTCAGACATTCAGAAAGTCAAATTAATTGTACCACAAACACCTATATATCACACATCTATAACAGATTCTACCATTCACATTTCATACTACACGTCATGCAATCATCACTATCCAGCAACCTATCTTATTTTTTATGCATCTCAAAATTAGACCTCTATACACATCTGCTGAAACTTCTGCATACATGTCATTAACTAGAGTTCAATGTGTGTGGTTCTTTTATAAGCTAAAATATCCATACAGTGAAATGTACATATCTTAAGAGTATATCAGTGTGACCTACAACCCACCCAAGGTATAAAATATTATCAACCCAGAAAGTTTCCACATGTCCCTTTTCAGTCCCTTCTTTCCAAAATTGGCCTTGTATTTGAAAGGGGAGGATTTGGAATGTGAAAATAGAATGATGGTCTTAGGGCAAGGTGACCGCCCTCTCCAGCAAATTCATGAAGTCAGGTAACCAGGGGGATACACAGCTTTAATAAACAAACTTGACTGGATGCTCTTCGGCCTCTCACTTACCCATTCTGAGCATCATCTTCATGGGTCAACTCAGTGAAACAGTGAAGTATAGAGTAGTTGAGTCAAAGGACTCAGGAACTAGTAGTTTTGGAGGGGAAGGACAGAGAAACACTTTTAGTCACAATTCAGTATAATGATTGTTGAACAGTGCACTATACTAGGGTCAATGCTATAACAAGGGAAAGAATGGAAAAATGAAGTAAAACAATACAAAAGTTCCACAAAAGTTTGGGGTATGTTTGAGAGAAAGAGAAGGGGTGGGTATGAAAAAATGTGAATGAGAAGTGATAAGGTGGGTGACTCAGACACTTGGGACTGGAGGACCTCAAAGGAATATGGGAGAAGAGCATAGAGCAGTCAAGAAAATTTTCCTGGAGGTATGAGGAGTTAAATCTTTTTTTTTTTTTTTATAGAGGCATGCTTTATTTATTTGTTTGCTGGTTTTGTTTTTTTGTTTTGTTTATACATGCACTGGGTACAGTCAGAAGCGCGGGAGGGTGAGAGAATTCACCAGAGCCAGAGCGGGGAGCAGAGCAGGCAGAAGGACCGAAGTACACTGCTGAGGGGAGCAGCGGGCGGCAGGAGGGGTCTGCGCGCCATGTGGGACCCTCCTCCGGTGGCCGGGGAGCAGCCAGGGATCGAACCGGCGCCGCAGAGGCCGCGGGCAGCTTCGCAACCCAGCGCTCAACCGCTGCGCCACCGGGGAGGCCCTGAGGAGTTAAATCTTGAAGGACATTGACTTTGATAATAAGTATGGTAGACACCAGGTTGTTTTAAGTTGCAAATAACAGAATAAAAACAAGTTAAGTATAGGACTTTTTGGCTCATGTAATTGAAAAGTCTAGAAGTGTGTGGGTTTTTGGCAAAATTTAAGCAGAGCTTTGGTTCTGATTATCTCTGTTCTGTCCTCTTTCATGCATTACCTTTGTCTTCAAGATGCTTTGTGTTCACAAAATGGCTGCACACAACATAATGCTTACACTTGTGCATATTTGCCATCTATAGAGTCTCTATGGTGAAGTGCCTGTTCAAGCATTTTGATATTTTTAATTGATATTTTAATTTGGTTGAGCGTTGAAAGATGTTTTTTGTATATCTAGGATACAAATTTTTTGGTGAATCTGTGACTTGCAAATATTTTCTCCCAGGCTGTAGCTTACATTTTTGTTCTCATATCATTATATTTCACAGCAGTAGTATTTAAGTTTGATAAATTCCAATTTGTCAATTTTATTTATGTATCATCATGCTTAAGAATTCTTTGACTAACCCTAGATCATGAAAACTTTCTCCAGCTTTTTCTAAAAGTTTTACTGTTTTGCATTTTACATTTAGATCCATGATTGAGCTTGAGACGATTTTTGTATATTTTAAGAGGTTTAGGTCAAGATTTTTTTTTGGCCTATGAGAGATCCAATTATAACTACACTTTGTTGAAAAAAGAAAGGCCTTTTCACTATTGAATTGCCTTTGCCCCTTTGTCAAAAATGAAGTAGCTGTACTTGTATGAGTCTATTTCTGGAATCTCTGTGTCGTTCCATTTATGTTTCTATTTTTCTACCAATAACACATTGTTTTGATTACTGTAGCTACATAGTAACCCTTAATATCAGGGGGAGTGATTCTTCCCACTCTGTTATTCTATTTCAAGATTGTTTTCTTTTTAAGGCCTGTGCCTTAATTGAAAATAAATTTTATGATAAGCCTTTTTGTGCTGACGCATACATACCTTGCTGGTATCTTGAAAGGAATTACATTAAACCTACAGATGAAATTGAAGAGAATTAATATGTTAGGGTCTTCAAAATACTTTGACATTTTCATTTATTTTTAAATTGAAGTGCAATGTACACACAGACAAGAGCACAGTATCTAAGCATACAGTTAAGGAATTGTATCGCAATGAACACATTCATGTAACTATTACTCTCTTTGCTCATGAAATATTATGAAAACATGAAAAAATATTTATCATCACTTATCATCAGGGAAATGCAAATTAAGACCACAATGAGATACCATCTCACAACTAAGAAAAGACCAGAAACAAGTGCTGGCAAGGATGTGGAGAAAAGGGAACTCTCCCACACTGCTGGTGAGAATACAGACTGGTCCAGCCCTTAAGGAAAGCAATATGGAGGTGTCTCAAAACAATAAAAATGGACCTGCCATACAACCCAATAACTCCGCACCTAGGCATCTACTCCAAAAATTCAAAAACACTAATTTGAAGGGATACTTGCACTCCCATGTTTATTGTGGGACTTTTTACAATAGCCAAGTTAAGGAAACAACCTAAATGTCCCAAAACAGATGAGTAGACTAAGATGTGGTATATAAACAGAATGTAATATGCAGCAATCAAAAAAGATAAACATAAGCTCGGTTCCGGCTCTTTGGATCCGCTTCCATCAGTTCTCACGGTCGCTAGTCAGACTCTTGCAGCCAAAATGGTGAAGCAGATTGACAGCAAGGTTGCTTTTTAGGACGCCTTGAATGGTGCAGGAGATAAACTCGTAGTTGTTGACTTCTCGGCCACATGGTGTGGGCCTTTGCAAAATGATCAAGCCTTTCTTTCACGCCCTCTCTGAAAAGTACACCAATGTGGTGTTCCTTGAAGTTGATGTGGATGACTGTCAGGATGTTGCTTTAGATTGTGAAGTCAAATGCATGCCAACCTTTCAGTTTTTTAAAAAGGGACAAAAGGTGGGTGAATTTTCTGGAGCAAATAAGGACAAACTTGAAGCCACCATTAATGAATTAATCTAATCATGTTTTCTGAGAACCACTCATCGGCTGTAACAACTGTAATTTTTTTTATTTACAAAAACAGATTAAATAGCCAGACTTATTTGCAGCTGTCCCTGATTATACATGAAAATAAAATATTAATTCTACCCTTTTTAAAATTGTTGTCTGACTAGCTTTCAGAATAAATAAATGACTATTAGAAAAAAAAAAAAGATAAACATGCCTCTTGTGGCAACATGGATGAAGCTGGAAGAAATAATGCTAAGTGAAGTATGTCAGAAGGAGAAAGATAAATACCAGATGGTGTCACTTGTATACAGACTATAGAGAAACCAAACTAAGGATCAGATAGGGACAAGCTTGAAAATTAACCCTAAAAAGTTGACTATAGGATTGAAACATTGTGGGGGTAGCGGTGGGAACAAAGGAAAGAAGCACAATGGACTGGTGGTGGACTGTGGGTGATTTGGTGATGGGCACACTACAGTGGCAATACCCGATATCACCTCAATTAAAAATAAATTCAAAAAAAGAAAGGAATTTACCCAAAGGACACAAAAACATTAATTCAAAAGGATGCTTGCACTCCTATGTTCATCGCAGCCTATTTACAATAGCTAAAATATGGAAACAACCTAAATGTCCGAAAACAGATGACTGGATCAAGAAGATGTTTTATATATACACAATGAAGTACTACTCAGCATTCAAAAAAGATAAACTTATGCCATTCACAGCAACATGGATGGAGCTGGAAGGGATTATGTTCAGTGAAATAGTCAGAAGGAAAAAAAGTATCATATGATTTCACTTATAGGAGGAACATAGGAAAACCATACCAAGGATGGGGGCGGGGAGACAAAGCTAGCAGTCAAACCATAAATTGGAAACATTCATCAGGGGAGGGGGAGGGAAAGTGATCAAAATGGGAGGGAAGAGCACAAGAGTCTATGGTGATGTTCACGGGTGTCTTGGTGGTGGTAATTTTATGGGGACACCTGAGAGGAGAAATCAAACATTGTACAAAAATGAACAACAATGTAAAATAAAGAAAAATAAAATAAGACTAGGGAATTGAGTCTTAACACAAAAGAGACAGGCATGAGCTCTTTGATTCACATGAGATGAAGAGGACATCAAAGATAATGCCTTCAGGGTGTGGGCTAGAGAAACTTTCTATTGTTATAAGGACACAACAAGGCAGCTTGGCTTTCTATGGGGGATCCATTTTTGTCCTTTATGAATTCTTAACCATATAACTTAGCATCACACATGATTCTAACCTAAACTACTTATATGGCCCCAGAACCTACAACTTGTGAAATTAAAAGATAAATTTGTCTCTGTGGGAACTCTAGCAAATGCAAACATCAAGCCTCTCAGTATGTACATGACTGTAAGACAAACGGAATAGGATTTTCATCGATAAAACCCAGTAGAACATGAACAAAATAAGTCAGAGTCAGCAAACACAACAAATAATAGTATTAAGCCTCCATGAACTTAAGATAATGGAAGAATCAAGTGAGTTAATAAGGTATGTTAAAATTGTTTACAGACATAAAAGAAGAAATAAAAACAAAATACGATTAAAAAATTTAAGGACAGGCAGACCTGAATAAAAGAACCAAAGCAGACTTCTAGAAATGAAAAGTGCAGTAATTGAAATTTTAAGTTCAATGAATTAGTTAAACAGATTAGATACTTTTGAAGAAATAATTTTATTGGAAGACAGATAATAAGAAATTACTCAGCAAATAACACAGAGTATGTGGAGGAGGGAATGAGAAGGTCTCACAAGTGAATAATTGCAGTTGCAGAAGGAATAAATAGAGGGAAAGTGATAAACAACTCCTACTCAACATTTTCATTTGTAAATATATCCAAAGTGCAACTTCCTTCCCCAAACCACTTCATCCCTACCCTCCCTCATATTTGTAGATGGTGATTTCATCCTTCTTGTTACTCAAGCCAAAGACCTTGAGTGTTCCTTGATTCATCTCTTTCTCTCACACCCCATGTCCAAATTTTAAGCAAATCCTGTAGCCTTTTCTTCAACTCGAAAATTAAAAATAGCCTCCTAACCCATCTTCATGATTCCCTGATTCCTTCATTGCTCCCCTACTTTCTAATCTCAATACAGCACCAAAAGGGATCTTTTTCAAAATATAATTCATAGACTTCCACTTGTGAACAGAGGGAGAAGACATACTTTTCCCCATTCAGCCCACCAAATACCTACGACCTTGGGTGTTATATGTAAAACAAACATAAGGGTGTGAATGGTAGAGAGACAGCACCTTTGGGACTAGAAAACCAACATAGTGATGTGTTCCCTTAGCAGTGTATTTCTGTCGTCTGCCTGTTCTGCTCCCTGCTCTGTCTCTGGTGAATCCGCTTACCCTCCCGTGCCTCTGGCCTGTACCCCAGCTCTTGTATAAAAATAAATCTTTAAAAATAAATAAATAAATAAATAAATAAATATGTAAATTTCACATGTATAATCAAACAAAACATGTATAGAACTTGTATGCTAAAAACTACAGAATGCTGATGAAAGAAATCAAAGAACTAAATAGATATTATGTGTTGTTTGATTGATTAGAATACTCAAATAATATCAGTACTTCCTAATTGATACATAAGTTGAATGCAATTCCTAACAAAACTCCCAGCAAGACATTTTTTGAGTAAATAAACAAGATTATTCTAGTATTTGTATGGAAAAGCAAATGAATTAGATTAACTGTAGTGGGTTAAATGTTTGTTCCCCCAAAAGATGTGTCCCCCCAAAACCTGTGAATGTGATTTACTCAGTAAAAGGATCTTTGTGAATGTGATTAACAATCATGAGATGAGCTTATCCTGGATTACGTGGATGGTCCCTGAATGCAATGACGACTATCCTTATAAGACACAGGCACAAAGGATAAAGCCACGTGAAGATGGAGGCATAGACTACAATTCTTGCCTATTCCCATCAAGTAACACTAACAAAGTGAATTGGAAGATATGGGAGTGAAAAGCATCAAAAAAAAAAAAAAAAAGAATAGCAGTTGGGCCTCCCCTGTGGCACAGCGGGTTGAGTGCAGCGCTGTGAAGCTGTCGGCAGCCTCTGCAGTGTGAGTTTGATTCCTGGCCGGCCAGGGAGATTCCCACATGGCCCGGCAGACCGCTCCTGTCTCATCTGCTGCTCCCCTCAGCAGTGTTTTCGGTCCTTCTGCCTGTTCTGCTCCCCACTCTGTCTCTGGTGAATGCTCTCACCCTCCCACACCTCTGGCCTGTACCTAAGTTCTTGTATAAATAAATAAATCTTTAAAAAAAAAACAGAATAGGGCCTCCCCTGGTGGCGCAGCGGTTGCGGGCTGGGCTGCGAAGCTGCCTGCAGCCTCTGCAACACCGGTTCGATCCCTGGCCGCCGGCGAGGGTCCCACATGGCGCGCAGACCTCTCCTGCCGCCCGCTGCTCCCCTCAGCAGTGTACTTCTGTCCTTCTGCCTGCTCTGCTCCCCACTCTGGCTCTGGTGAATTCTCTCACCCTCCCGCGCTTCTGACTGTACCCAGTGCTTGCATAAATAAATAAATAAATATTAAAAAAAAGAAAGAAAGAAAAACTAGCAATTTAAAAAAAAATACTTTAAAAAAAAACAGAATATTTATAAAAGAAAATAGAATATTTATAAAAAATCAAAATAATACAAGAAACTCATGGAGCAACAGCAAGAGGAACAATATCCACATCATAGGGGTTCCAGAAGGAGAAGAGAGAGAGAAGGGACAGAAATTATATTTGAAGAAATAGTAGTTGAAAACTTCCTCAAGCTAGGGAAGGAAATAGACATCCAGAACCAGGAAGCTCAAAGAATTTCAAAAAAATAAAACCAGACACCAAGACACATTATAATTAAAATGACATTTTTTCTTTTTTTCCTCATGACCATCCCTTATATCCTCCTTGACCCTTTTGCATTCCGCTCTCCTTAGTCTCAGAAACCTCACTTCTTTTATTAATGTCTGCTAGTTTTTACTTTGTTGAATCATCTGCAATGTAAATGTCCAGTATTTCTCTCTTATTCTTACTTGCTCTACTACATATAATTCCCTCTAACTCCTTCCAAGTTGCTGTAAATGGCAGCATTTTTGTCTTTCCTTAGGGATAAATCATATTCCACAAAATAGGTGACCATACCTTCTTGATCCTATCGTCAACTGATGGACAGTAAAGCTGCTCCCATGTCCTAGCTATTATAAATAATGCTACAATAAATATTGTAGAGCATATAGTCTTTGGATTAATGGTTTCAAGTTCTTTGGATAAATTCCCAGGAGTGGGATTGTTGGGTCATACAATATCGCATAGTTTTTTAAGGTAAAGCCATTTCCATAATGATTAGACCAGTTTACATTCCCACCAATAATGTAATAGTGTTACTTTCTCCACATCTTTTCCATCACTTGTTTTTGGGGATAGTTTTTAAGTTTGCCATTCTAACAGATGTGAGATATGTCATTATGGTTTTAGCCTGAATTGCTCTTATTGGAAGATGAACATTTTTTAATGTATATGTTCAGTTTCTGGATATCCTTTTTGGTGTATTGTCTATTCAGAAAGCTATCCATAGATTAACTGGATTATTTGATATTTTTTGTTATTGAATTGCATAAGTTCTTTTATTTGCCTAGGTGACAAAATAAGTTTCAATTAATTCATGAAAATTGAAATCATTTTCAAGTATTTTCTCTCATCACAATGGCATGAAACTAGAAATCAGCAAAATAAAGAACACAGGAAAATTCTCAAATATGTGGTGACTAAAGACTTGCTACTAAATTACTATTATGTTAATGAGGAGATCAAGAGAGAAATGAAAAATTATCCAAAAAAAAACAACTATGAAGATACAAGATATCAGGATCTTTGGGATACAGCAAAGGGAGTGCTAAATGGGAAGTTTATAACAATACAGGCCAACATTGAGAAATGAGGAAAAGTTCAAATAAATAACTTTACAGCTTAATGCTCTAGAAAAACAAGGTAAAATGAAACCAAACCCACTGGAAGGGAGGAAATGATAAAAGAGCAGAAATAAAGGAAATTAAATTTAAAAGGCAATGCCAAATATCAATGAAACCAAAAGCTGGTTCTTTAGAAAGATAAACAAAATTCACAAACCTCTTATGAGGGTCATTGAGAAAAAAAGAGAAAACTAATAGAATCAGAAATTAAAGAGGAGAGGTTACAACAGACATCCCAGAAATACAAGGGATTATAAGAGACAACTATGAATATCTTTATGCCAATCAATTTGATAATCTGTAACACATGGACAAATTCTTAGAATCATAAAAACTTCCACATTTGAAACATAAAGCAATAGAAAAATCTAACTGATCAATTACAAGCAAAGAAATTGAAAAAGTAATAAAAGTCTCCCAAAAAACTTAAGTCCAGGACCAGATTGTTTTGCTAATGAGTTCTACCAAACTTTCAAAGACAAATTAATCCTAACATTCTCAAACTCATCCAAAAAATTGAATACGAGGGAAGGCTTCCAAACACTATTTTAGGTTCCATACCTCTTATGATATCAAAATATGTACAAGGATATCACAAAAAAGAAAACTACAGACCAATATCCCCAATGAACATAGATGCAGATTCTCAACAAAATCTTAACTAGTTGAGTTCAACAATACATTAAAAGCAATCATATGTGATGACCAAGTGGAATTTATTCTAGGGATACAAGGACAATACATGTGAAAACTGATCAATGCAATTTATCACAACAACAAAAGGAAAAATAACAGTCATATGATCATATCAACAGATACAGAAAAAAACACTCAACATTATCCAACATCCATTTATGATAAGAGTCTCAAAAAGACCACATATGAGAAATCCACAGCTAATGTCATACTCAAGGGAGAAAAACAGAAAACATTTCCTCTAAGATCAGGTACAAGACAAGGATGTCCACTTTCACCACTATTATTCAATGTATTATTGGAAGTCTGGCTACAGCAACTTGACAAGAGAAAGATACAAAGGGAATACAATTTGAGAAAGAAGAATTAAAACTATCACTATTTGCAGATGAAGTGATAATATACATAGAAAACCCTACAGATATCACAAGAACCCTACTAGAAATAATGCCAGTGCAATAACGCATCAGGCTGAAAAATAAATATACAAAAAATGTTTTGCATTCTGATAAGGAAACAATGAACTAGAAAAGAAAGATCAAGAAAACAATCCCATTTACAATTGTAGCATAAAGAATTAAATACCTAGGAAAAAAATTAAAGGATGTGAAAGTTATACAGTGAAAACTTTAAGACATTAAGACCCTGGGGAGGCGAACCAGAGTGGCCAGAGACCTTGCTACCTTCAGTGGGACCCCACCAGTTCCTGCCCAGACCAGCAGCGGATTCACTTTCTGTGAGATCCAGTCAGTCTCTAACTGGAGTTATGAGATCCTGGACCTGCATCAAGGAGGGTATCAGAGCAGCCAGAGACCTTGAACTTCTGCAACACTGCCAACTTCCATAAGACCATGCCAGTTCCTGGCCAGAACTGCAGAGACCTGGCAACTTGCTGCAGAGCCCACCAGTGCCCACTCACATCAGTGAGGCCTAAGACCCATGTCTGGGAGTGTGCCAGAGCAACAAGAGACATCAAAAGACCCACCAGTCCCCATCCAGACCAGCAGAAGCCTTGCAACTTCCTGCGGGATCCAGCTAGCACCTGCCCAGACTGGCAGAAATCTGGTGACCTTTTACAGGAGTCCTTCAGAGACTTCCTGGACCTACAAAGACCTTGTGAATTCCCACAAGATCCCCAACAGCACCCACATAGAATGATGAGACCCCAGACCTTCAACGGGGAGTGAGCCAGAGTGACCAGAGGCCTAATGACATTCCATGAGTCCCATCAGTGGCTTACCCATATAGGTGAGAAACCTGACCAGTGAGGGGGAAGGAGCCACAACAAAGAAAACTCCACATACAACAGCTGGACTCCAAAGATAATGATGGGCAGAAGGAAAAAACCAGCAAATGGCATCATGAGTCTTCAAGGGAATAGTACAATACTGAGAGATAAAAATCTCCAGACTCCCCACACATAGGCATGGAAGATATATTTTCCCTATCAGATACAGACTTTAGAATTGCATTATTCAAATAAATGGAAGAATACTCAGAAAAACAAATGAATGTCTTTAGAATTTAAAGCAATGAACTGAAGAAAGTAAATGCAATAATAAGATAAAAAGGGAGTTTCAGGATTTCAAAAAAATACAAGAAATGAAAAACTCGGGAGAAGGTCAATGGTAGTAGAATAGATCAAGTGGAACAATGATCAGTGTAATTGAAGATGCAGATGTAAAGAAGGAAAGAAAGAAACGAAATTTTTAAAAATGAAAAAACATTCTGAGAACTGAAACCAAGAGAAAGGCAACATAAGAATAATGGAACACCAGAGAGGGAAGAGAGAGAGGAAGAAACAGAAAGTGTATTTAAAGAAATAGTAGAGGAAAACTTGTGAACCGAGAAAAGGGAATAAATGTAAAAATCCCAGAAGCTAAAAGGACCCCAGCATACCAGCTAAAATGAGATAAACAAAAAGACATACAGTAGTGAAATTTCCAAAAATTCAGGACAAAGAAAGAATACTGAAGCTGGCAAAGGGGAAGAAGGAGATAACATATAAATGTACCCCAATCTGGCAAACATCACATTTCTCTGAATAAACACTGTGAGCAAGGAGAGACTGGAATGGAGTATTCTAAATACTGGAAGAGAAAATCTGACAGCCGAGAATACCTTATCCTGTAAGATTTTGTGTCAGATATGAGGGAGGAATAAAGGCTTATTGAGACATAGAGAAACTCAAGGAATTTGCAAACACTAAATCACCCCTCCAAGAAATACTGAAAGAACTTATACGTTGAAACCAAAAAGAGCTAAATAAAGAAGTAGACTTATGCACAAAAGTTAAGAATAAAATGGCAGCAAATACAAATGGAATCACCAGTTAAAAATACACAGAGTATCTAGTTGATTCAGGAAACAGAATCTAACTTTCTGCTGCCTCCAAGGGACACACTTAAACTCCAAAGACAAACAGGCACAAAGTAAAGGGTTGGAAAAACAATCCTACAAGCAAATGGGTCCCTAAAGAAGGCAGGGGCAACCATAATTATATCAGACAAAATAGATTTCCAGTTAAAAAAGGTAACAAAAGACAAGGAGGGCCACTATATAATGATAAAGGGAAGAGCATATCAAGAAGACATAATACTCATCAATGTATATGCACCAAATGAAGGAATACCGAAATACATTAGTCAACAACTATCAACTCCAAACAAACATAGGAGAATAATTTAGTGTTAGGAGAATTCCTCAGCCCACTGTTAACAATGGACTGATGAACTACACAGAGTATAAACAGGGAAATAATAGCCTAAAGAGAGAATTAAAGCTCATGGACCTCATGGATATAAACAAGGCACTGCACCTCCAAAAAAACAGAATACACATTTTTCTCAAGCATACACGGGATAGTCTGAGGAACAGACCACATTCTGGGACACAAAATAAATATCAATATTTTCACAAAGATTGAAATCATACCCAATATCTTAGACCATAAATGTATCAAATTAGAAATCAACTATCAAAATAAAGCAGGGAAATCTTTTAATACAGGGATCCTGAATAATATACCATTGAAGACCACTGGGTTAATAAGGAAATCAAAGAGGAAATTAAAAACTACCTTGATCAACAGTGGGTCCCAGGAAACTGCAGGCCTGTCTGCAAGGCTGTTGGAAGCCGGCAACTGCATGATCCCCTTCCAGAACTGAGTAAAGGCAGAGGGAGGGCTCCTCAAACAAATGTGAGCAGGAAAGCGTGGGCCTGCCTATAAGGTTTGTTGGAGGCTAGTGGCCCCTTGCCCCCCCATTTGGAACTGAGTAAAGGAAGGGGGAGGGCTCTGCAAATAAAGGTGAGCAGTGGGACCCAGGAAAACACAGGCCTGACAACAGGTTTTTGGGAGGCTGAGACTTGTGCCCCCCTTCCAGAACTGAGTAAAGGCAGAAGGAGGGCTTGGCCATCAAGGTAAACAGTGAGTCCCAGGAAAGCATGGTCCTGCCTGCAAGGCTGTTGGAGGCTGACCACCCATGGCTCCCTTTCAGAACTGAGTAAAAGTAGAGAGAGGGCTCTGCCATCATGGTAAACAGTTGGTTCCAGGAAAGCATGGGCCTGCCTGCAAATCTGTTGGAGGCCAGAGACCCCTTACAGAAATAAGTAAAGCAGAGAGAGGGCTCCAAAACAAAGATTAAGATGGGACCGCAGGGGAAGAGACCAGCAGCATATAGAGACTCAGTGAACTTCAGGGATAGCAGCTATCTACCCATCCACAGCATCACTAACCTTGTGGAATCTGGCATGACAATGCTAGACTCAGTTTGGCTACCAGTTCCCAACATCCCAGTAGAAGCACCAGTGCCCACCAGTACCAGTGGCACATTGGCCCAGTGCATAGAACAAATTAGAAAACAAACAACATAGCCTCCCCTGGTGGCGCAGGCAGTTGAGCGCCACACTGTGAAGCTGCCTGAAGTCTCTGCAGCACCGGTTCGATCCCAGCCTGCCAGCAAGGGTCCCACATGGCGCGGCAGACCTCTCCTGTCACGCCCACTGCTCCCCTCAGCAGTGTATTTAGTCACTCTGCCTGTTCTGTTCCCTGCTCTGTCTCTGGTGAATCCTCTCACCCTCCCGCGCATCTGGCCTGTACCCCAGTTCTTGTATAAAATAAATAAATAAATCTTTAAAAAAAAAGAAAGAAAGAAAACAAACAACACGGAGAAGGAAAAATACAAATAACCAAGCAAGTCCTCTGAGGAAGAACACACCACAAAAAGAAAATCAGCCCTCAGAACTCAACAAAAATGACATGGAAGAACTTCTCTGCCTGTCAAATAGAGAATTTAGAATCTCCATGATTAAAAAATATAAAGAAGATGAAAAGGAAAAGAATATTATGAGAAATATAATTAATGAAATAATGAAATTGAGTCTTTAATGAAGGAAATGAAGGAAACACAGGATATTAAAAGATTAATGGAGGAGCTAAAGAATGCTGGGGAAAGTAACAGAATGATGAAATGGAAAAACAAATTAGTACCTTGAAGAAACAGATAAAAAAGAACCAAAAAAGGAAAAAGAAGAACAAAAGAAAAAGAAGAAGAAACACTTTGAGAACTATCTGACACCATGAAGAAAGGAAATATTAGAGATATAGGAATCCTAGAGGGTGAGAAGAAAGAAAAAGGAACTGAAAAATTATTCAAGGAGACAATCAGAGAGAACTTCCAAGCATGAAGAAAGAGTAGAAAATAGACATACAGGAAGCTAGCTGAACACCAAATTACCAAATGAAAGGAAAACTAAGGCAAGATACAAAATAGTGAAGCTTCCAAGAGTCCAAGACAAGGAAAAAATAATGAAGTTGATGAGGAGGAAGAAACAGATGACCTATAAAGGAAAATCAATCAGGCTGACATCCAACTTCTCCAAGAAACACTATGGGTAAGAAGAGAATGGAGTGACACATTAAAAAATCTCAAGTCAACATGCCAAGCAAAAATACTTTATCCCACAAAGCTCTTCTTTCTCTATGAAAGAAAAATAGGGACCTTCTCAGAAAACAGAATCTCCAAAAATACATTACTACTAAACCCCCACTCCAAAAATTACTACAAGAAGGCCTAAAGCCAAAACCAACAGAGGAATGAATAGGAAGAACAGAATAAGGCTGTGGAAAAAAAAAACAACTGGCAAATACAGACACCAACATATAAATATTAACTCTAAATGTAAGTAGACTAAGCTCATTAAAAATACACAGAGTAACAGGCTGGATCAAAAAACAAAAGCCAACCTTCTTCTCGCTCCAGGAAACACATTTAACCACAAAAGATAAGCACAGGCTGAAAGCAAAAGGTTGGGAAAAAAACCCTACAGGCAAATGTACCAAAAAAGAAGGGAGAAACAGATATATTTATATGAGATGAAATAAACTTCAAAATGAAAAAGGTAAAAAGAGATACAGATGGTCACCACATTATGATTAAGGGGACAATACATCAGGAAGATACAACACTCATCAACATACACTCACCAAATGAAAGAGCACCAAAATATATCAGATAGCTATTATTATCTCTGAAAACAGACATCAGAGAAAACACATATGTAGTAGGAGACTTCAATACACCACTATCAACAATGGATAGATCAATGAGACAAATATAAATAAGGTCACTAAATCTCTAAATAAGGATCTAGACCTCATGGGCTTAACTGACATCTATAGAACACTAAACCCAAAAAAATCTGAGTACACATTTTTCTCAAGTGCACACATATCATTCTCCAGGATCGATCACATACTGGGACACAAGACAAACATCAACAGATACACCAAGATTGAAATCATGCAAACCATCTTCTCTGATCATGAAGGCATTAAACTAGAAATAAACCATGAAAAGAAGGCAAGAAACCCTCCCTTCAATGGAGATTGAAATTCACAGTTAATTTTATATGTTGGTGTCTATATTTGCCAGTTTGTTTTTTTTTTTTCGAGAGACTTATACTGGAAGACCACTGGACTAATGAGGAGATCTAAGAAGAAATTAAAAAATACTTTCAGTTGAATGACAAAGAGGACACCAATTTCCTAAACGTATGGTATGCAGCAAGAGCAGTAATAAGAGGAAAATATATAGCAATACAGGCTCACATCAAGAAGAAGAAAGAACTCAGAGAAACAACCTAATCACACATCTCAAAGAACTACAAAAA
>NW_023601543.1:54190490-54258940 GCF_014898055.3 Talpa occidentalis
AAGCAAAAAAAAGTGAAGGAAAAGATAAACGCTGGAGACTCCCTAGTGGTGCAAGGGGTTAAGCACCGCTATGAAGCAATCCGCAGCCTCTGCGGCACGAGTTCAATCCCCGGCAGGGCAGGGAGCAACCCACATGGCAAAGCAGACTGCTCCTGACTTGCTTGCTGCTCCCCTCAGCAGTGTATTTCAGTCAGTCTGACTGTTCTGTTCCCCACTCTGTCTCTGGTGAATCCTCTCAACTCCCACATCTCTGGCCTGTACCCCAGCACTTGTTTGCATAAATAAATAAATCTTTAAAACAAAAGATAAACAGCTGGGACTATCTCAAAAGAATGAAGCTTGACTATTTCCTCACACCATGCACAAAAACCAACACAAAATGGATTAAAGAACTAGACAAATATATAGAAGGAAATATAGGCAAAACGCTACATAACATACACCTCAGTAACATCTTTAAAGACACATCACACATCAGTGATAGTGAAGGAAAAGATAAACAGCTGGGACTACATCAAATTAAAGAGCTTCTGCACAGCAAAAGAGACATTAACCAAAACAAAGAAACAGCCTACTGATTGGTAGAAAATATTTGCACATAACACCAATGATAAGGGACTGATCACAAAAATCTACAAAAAAATGATGAGACTCAACAAAAACAAGATACTTCTCCAAGAGGAAATGCAAATGGCCAACAGACATATGAAAAAATATTCAACATCCCTTATAATCAGAGAAATGCAAATCAAAACTACCATGAGATACCATCTTACACCAGTGAGAATGGCACATATTAAAAAAACTAGCAACAACAAATGTTGGCGAGGATGTGGAGAAAAAGGAACTCTCCTGCACTGCTGGTGGGAGTGCAAAATGGTCCAACCACTACGGAAAGCTGTATGGTGATTGTGCAACATGCTAAACATGGAGCTTCCATATGATCCAGCAATTCCACTCCTAGGTATTCACCCAAAGGACACAAAACCATTAATTCAAAAGGACACCTGCACCCCTATGTTTATAGCAGCACTATTTACAATAGCTAAGCTATGAGAAAAACCAAAATGCCCAAAAATGGATGACTGGATCAAGAAGATGTGGTACATAAACACAATGGAATATTAATCAGCAATCAAAAAAGATAAACTCATGCCATTTGCATCAACATGGATCAGCCTGGAAGGGATCATGCTCAGTGAAATAAACCAGAAAGAAAAAGAGAGGCACGGCCCTGGCTTCCACGTGAGGACAAGGGAGAAAAAAATGGCAAGTGCCTGTGACAACCTGAATGTGTCAGATAAACTCAGTGAAGCTGGCAATTTGCCCAAATGGGAAAGTTAGAAGGACAGGGCATGGGATGAAAGCCATCAGAACCCTGCTACCTACCACCACCCACAAAGCCAGCTCACTGCGACCAACAGAAAGGAGAAAGAAGCTGGAGACCAGACACGGGGGAGAAGCCCGGAAACACTGGTCCACACTTAATGGCAGGAAAGACATCAGGAGGAGCCTCATAGGGCTAGTTCGTGGTCCCTCAGGTGGATGGAGCCCTCAGAAGCCTATCATCCACCCAGCTGCTTCACAGGCCCTGAAAAACTCTCACACCCCCCACTGCAGTTCAATCAGTACCATTTTGCTTTCCTACCTTTGTTTTTTTTTTTTTTTTTTCTTTCTTTTTTCTGTTTCATCTTTCCTTTCTTTTTTTCTCTTTCCCCTTTGTTAAAACACCACAAAGAAGATAGTGCTTCCCAGTGGAGATCTCAGGGAGCCACCAGAGTCCTGAGAAGCAGACCTTCCCCCATCTGTCTGTGTGTTTGTCTATTGCTCAGTTGCTTGTCTGCTGTTCCTTCCCGTCTTTCTGGTAGTTCTGGTTTCTGATTCTTCTATTTCTCCTCTTTAACCCCTTAACATTACCTTCACAACTTTCACTTCTCTCTGTTACATTCTTTCCTCTCCTTCTTCCTCTTTCCTCTTCCCCGTATATAACCCTTGCTTTTTTCTCTCACCTTCATTCCTTTTACACCTCTGTACCATTTTCCTCTTTCCTCTTATCCCTTCTCTCACTCCTTATTCTCTTTCAATCCCAATATTCATCTGAGACATGCCTGGAGGGACCTAGCAGCTCAACAGAGAAATACATCCCACTCAGCCTGTAGGCACCTCCCAGTGGACTTGACCTCAGCGTGTTTCTGGAGGCACAGGGCTCCACACGAGATTCTGGAATACCAATTACTAAGACATCAGAGCCCAACCTATGCAGTGGTGGGTCTGGAAAAGCAGGGGCTCCTGGAGCAAAGCACAGCTCAGAACAACATCTACCATAATGAGCCCTAGGGCAAGTTAAGGATAATTAAGCAGCTTCAAGGGCAGTGCAGGGACTTTAGGAGAGTCAAGGAAGACTCCAGAGATAAGGGCAACAAATTCCAAAGGGGACTAATCAAACACCCCAGGACTAAGGTCAACAGGACATTCCAAATCAAGGACAATGAAGAAAAAAGGTAATGGCTGGGACAGAGAGAATTAGTTCTGGGCACAGAGACATTTAGGCAGTGAGTGAGACACCAAGAACTAACCAATCACAAAGAGACTGGTGGAGCTTTAAAATAATAAGGGGAAAAAGGTATATATTCCTTGAGGCACGACTCTACTATGGCTTCCTTGCCCCTCCCTGGCCTTGTTCCACTGGGCAGGGAGTCCCACTTTATTTCTGATCCTTTTCTCCTCAATAAACTTTTTCTTTCTCTAAATAAATCTTCCTCTTCTCACTTGCTAGCCTGAGCATCTATGATTTCCTGTAGCGTCTTCGTGAGACACCAACCTGTGGTGGTCTAGTGGCTGGGACTCAGAGCTGCCACTGCAGCTTGGGATCCATTCCTGCCTGGGAGACTAGGCCTGAAAACCTGAGATTCTGGTATCAATAACAAAAGAGTATCCAGACGAGTACCCAGACACAGCAGCTCAAACACCAGGCAGACACACCCATGCCTCAGGAAGAGAAAGCAGAAGATATGCCCACCAGTACCAGCAGTACCAGGACACTACTAACAGAGTAAAGTCGAAGGCTAAAAATGGAAAGAAAGAAAAATACCAGTGATCAAGCAGATTCTTCCAGGAACAATACACCACAGAAAGAAAGTCAACCTCCATAACCTGATAATATGGACACAGAAGAATATCTCTACTTAACGGACAAAGAATTTGAAAAGGCCATGATAAAAACAATCAAAGAGTGAAGAGAAAATGCAGAAAGAGAAAAGAATATTATCAATGATCTGAGGAAGAAAGTGAAGGAACTGGAGGAGATCCAGAGATTAGTGGAGGAGTTCAAGAATTTTGAGAAAAGCCATGAAAATAAATGGAAGAAATGGAAGAACGAATCCGTACTCTTGAAGATACAGGCATAAAAAGAAACAAAAAAGAAAAGTAAAGAGAAGCACAAAGGAAAAAGAATGAAAAACCACTTTGAGTACTCTCTGACACCATGAGGAAAGGAAATATAAGAGTTATAGGTATCCCAAAAAGTGAGGATAGAGAACAAGGCACTGAGAAACTATTCAAGGAGATAATTGAAGAGAACTTCCAAAGCATGAAGAAGGAAATGAAAATAGATACACAAGAAGCTAGAAGGACTCCAAGTTACCACAATGAAAAGAAAACTACAACAAGACACATAATGGTAAAGTTTCCAAAGGTCCAAGAAAAGGAAAAAATAATGAAACTGATGAGGATGAAGAAACAAATGATGTACAAAGGAAAACTAGTCAGGCTGATATCAGACTTCTCCGAAGAAATACTAGGGGAAAGAAGAGAATGGAGGGACATACTTAATAAACTCCAGGTAAACAAATTCCAAGCAAGAATACTCTACCCTGCAAAGAATACTCTCCTTCCTTTATGATGGAAAAATAAAAACCTTCTCAGACAAACAAAAATCTCTAGAGATACATTATTATTAAAACCCCAGTTCAAAAAATATTACAAGAAACCCTAGAGCTAAAACCTACAGAGGAATGAATAGGAAGAATAGAACAAGGTAAGGAATAGAATTACAAAAAGGCAATCCAAATGGCAAATATGGATGCCAGTGTATCAATATTAACTATAAATGTAAATGGCCTTAACTCATCAATAAAATGACACAGAGTAGCAGGCTGGATTAAAAAACAGAATCCAACCTTTGGCAATCTACAGGAAACACATTTAAGTACAAAAGATAAACATAGACTGAAAGTAAACAGATGGAAAATAATCATACAAGCAAATGAACCAAAAAGAAGGTAGGAACAGCTATATGCACAGAAGATAAAATAAACTTCAAACTAAGAAAAGGTTAAAAGAGACACAATTGGTCACTACATTATGAATAAGGGGACAGTACTTCAAGAAGACATAATACTCATCAACATATACTCACCAAATGAAGGAGTAGCAAAATATATCAAACAATTATTATCATCTCTGAAAACAGACATTAGAGAAAACATATATGTAGTAGTAGACTTTAACCCACCATTCTCACCAATGTCGATCAAAGACACAAAAAATGAGTGAGGACACTAGAGCTGTAAATAAGGACCTAGATCTCATGGGCTTAATAGAATTCTATAGGACACTGCACCCAAAAAAATCTGAGTACACATTTTTCTCAAGTGTACATAGATCATTCTCCAGGATTGATCACAAACTGGGACACAAGACAAACATCAGCAGATACACTAATTGAAATCACACCAACAACCTTCTCTGAACATGAAGGCATCAAACTAGAAATGAAACATAAAAAGAAAGCAAGGAACCCTCCTACCTCACGGAGATTGAAGCCCACACTATTGGAAGACCATTGGCTCGATGAGTAGATAAAAGAAGAAATTAAAAAATACCTTGAGATGAATGTTAATGAGGACACAACTCTCCAGAACATATGGGACACAGCAAAAGCAGTTATAAGAGGAAAATATATAGCAATGCAAGCTCACATCAAGAAACAAGAAAGAACTCAAAGAAAAAACCTAATCTCCTACCCTAAAGAACTGGAAAAATCACAACAAAAAGCACAAAAGCCAGTAGAAAAAAGTAAATAATAAAAATCAAAGCACAAATAAATGAAATAGAAGCTAAGAAAACAATTCAAAAGATCACTAAAACCGAGACGTCATCAACATGGCGGCGAGGAAAGGCTGTGAGTAAGATCTCCCATAAAAAAAGTTAATAGGGAGGAAAAGCGACAGGTCCCTGAGAGAACTGGGACACGGAAGATAAACAGGCGACTCCCTGAAGAAGAAAGTTGCCATAAAAGAGGACTAGAAGAGAGGAAAGCTCAGAACCCTGCTACCCTCCCCAACCGAAAAAGTCGGCACTCTCTGACCAACAGAAAGGAGGAAAAAAAAAAAACTAAAACAGCCAACAAGAACAAACTAGGCATCAAGCGGGACTGTGAGTGGAAAAGAACTAGTTCAGCCACAGCAACCTGTGAACTGGATCTGTGGAGAACCATGCAGGATTCGCCATGGTGGTGAGCAAACTGCTCCAGGCGCCACTGGAGAAAAATAAAGACTCCCAGGAGAACTACAAATAGCCCAAGGCCAGCTGGTAAGCTTGTGCAGAAAAGCAGCCTGCATGAAAAGCATATGCGGATCTGGGCTGTCCAGGTCCCCGCGCCTGCGACCTAGGCTTGCGGGGAGACACCTGGAGGCCCTCATTGAGGTGAATGTCTCTCACTGAGTAATCAGAAACCAGGCACCCAGACACCGGAGCAGGATGCAAAAGGCGCCATTTCTGCGGACACTGAACTGGGCTACAGCCCGCATCCTAATCCTGAGGACTTTGGGAACTGAGACCCAGGGCACGAAATTTGGGGTGTGGGATCCCCACAACGGTGAGGCACAAGGCAGACACAGTACCCCCACACCGTTGAGGCTCTCCACGCCACTCCCACTCTGTTTCCCCAGACACACGGGGGTTAAAAACAGTTCCCAAAGGACACTAGGAAAGATCCTGGTGCCACCTAGTGACCAGAAAAAAAATCACCAACACCCTACTCTTGGAAACCTGGGATCACAAAAACACCCTCAGGATCTGAGAGAGGGTGGGCCACCTAAACAGGGGTAAGGAGGGAAATAAGGCATGGAGCAAGACCCCATCCTGGGACTGAGAGCTAGGCACAGGATCCGGGGCGTGGGACACGCCATAGCAGTGGGCACTGCACAGGGTGACAGCCAGCATTTTGGATCCGATAGCCCTGCAACGGAGACCTAGAGTGCAGAACTCAGGGCGTGGGATCCATACAGCTGTGGGCACAACACCTGGTGAACACAGGGCAGACACAGCACCTGGCTTGAATAAGAGCCCCTGTGTTGAGGTGCTCCCCTGCACCACCCCTCCTCTACTCAGAGAACCACTGGGAAAAAGCACAGGTCAGCAAGTACAGGTCTCTGGCGCCACCTTGTGACCAGAATTAAATCACCAACTACCTGATTCTCTGTTGGAACTGAGTAAATACAGAGGGAGGGAACCATGAAGGACAGAGCCCAGCAACACAGCATCAACACCCTGGTGGAGTTTTGGCCTACCAATGCTGGTCTCAGTCTGGTAAACAGTTTCTAACACCCTTAAAGGAGCACTCCAAAGAGATACCCGCCAACACCAGTGGCTCAACATCCCAACACATACAACTAATTAGAAAGCAAACAACAGGGAGAAGAAAAAATATAAATAACCAAGCAAGGCAGCAGGAGGACACACCACATAAAGAAACACAGTCTCCAGAGCTCAGTGATGACATGGTAGAACTTCTCGGGCTATCAGATAGAGAATTAATAATCATCCTGATTAAAAAGCAGAAAGAAAACGAAAACGAAAAAAATGAGTTGAGACAAATAATCACTGAATGGAAGAATGAAACTGAGACCTTAAGAAAGGAAAGAAAAGAAATGCAGGAGATAAAAAGATTACTAGAAGAGATAAAGAACTCTGGGAAGAGCAATGAAAAAAGAATCTATGAAATGGAAGAACGGATCAGTACTATCAAAGATACAGAAATAAAAAGAGCCAAAATAGAAAAGGAGAGAGAAGCATAAATGAAGCAGTATGAGGAGAATCCTAGACAATTATCAGACTCCATGAAGAGAGGAAATGTAAGAGTTACAGGAATTCCAGAAGGTGAGGACAGAGACAAAGGAACTGAAAAATAATTCAAGGAGATAATTGAAGAAAACTTCCCAAGCATGATAAAGGAGATGAATATAGACATACAGTAAGCAAGAAGAACTCCCAATTACCATAATGAAAAGAAAACTATGGCAAGATACCTAATAGTAAAGCTTGCAAGAGTCCAAGACAAGGAAAAAATAATGAAACTGGCAAGGGGGAAGAAACAGATAACTTATAAGGGAAAATCAATCAGGTTAACTTCTGACTTCACTGAAGAAACATTATGGGCAAGAAGAGAATGGAGTAACATATTCAGCAAACTTCAAGATAGCAAATCCCAACCAAGAATACTTTACCCTGCAAAGCTGTCCTTCATCTATGAAGAAAAAATATGGACCTTCTCAGACAAACAGAAACTCCAGAAATTCATTACAACTAAACCCCCACTACAAAAAATTCTAGAAGAAGTCCTAAAGCCAAAACCAACAGAGGTATGAACAAGAAGAACAGAATAAAGCAAGGAATAAAACCACAAAAAAGACAAACAAAATGGCAAAAACAGATGCCAACATATCAATATTAACTCTAAATGTAAATGGATTAAACTCATCAGTAAAAAGAAACAGAGAAGCAGGCTGGATTAAAAAACAAAATCCATCCTTCTGCTGTCTCTAGGAAACACATTTAACCACAAAAGATAAACACAGACTGAGAGTAAAAGGTTGGAAAACAATCCTGCAAGTAAATGGACCAAAAAAGAAAGCAGGAACAGCCATACTTATATTAGATGAAATAGACTTCAAATTAAAAAAAAATAAAAAGAGACATAGACGGACACTACATTATGATCAAGGGGACAATACATCAGGAAGATATAACACTCAACAACATATACTCACCAAATAAAGGGACACCAACATATATTAGACAATTATCATCAGCTCTGAAAATAGATATTGAAGAAAATACATATATAGTGGGAGACTTCAAACCCCACTCTAACCAATGGACAGATCAAAGAGACAAAAAATAAACAAAGAAACTAGAGGGCTAAATAAAGACATAGAACTCATGGACTTACCAGACATGTATACGACACTGCACCCAAAAAAATCCGAGTACACATTTTTCTCAAGTGTGCATGGATCATTCTCCACAATCGATCACATACTGGGCCACAAGACAAACATCAACAGATACATGGAAATCAAAATCATTCCAACAATCTTCTCTGATCATAAAGGCATCAATCCAGAAATAAATCATGAAAAGAAAACAAGGAACCTTCCCACTTCATGGAGATTGAAATCTACACTACTAGAAGACCACTGGACTAATGAGGTGATCAAACAAGAAATTAAAATATACTTTGAGTTGAATGACAAGGAGGACACCAATTTCCAGAATGTATGGGATGCAGCAAAAGCAGGAATAAGAGGAAAATATATAGCAATATAAGCTCACATCAACAAACAAGAAAGAACTCAAAGAAATAACCTAATCTCAAATCTCAAAGAACTAGAAAAAGAACAAAAAAAAACCCTAAAGACAGTAGAAGAAATGAAATAATAAAAATCAAAGCAGAAATAAACAAATTAGAAATTAAAAAACAATCCAAAATATCAATGAATCCAAAAGTTGGTTCTTTGAAAAAATAAACAAAATAGACAAACCTCTAGCAAGGCTCACAAAGAAAAAAACATGTATAAATAGGATTATAAATGAAAGAGGAGAAATCACAACAGACTCAGTAGAAATCAAAAGAATAATCAGAGATTACTATGAACACTTATACGCAAACAAATTTAACAACCTAGAAGAGATGGACAAAATCCTAGAACGATTTTATCATCCAAAGCTGGACAAAGAAGAAATAGAACAACTAAACAGACCAATTACAAGCAGTGAAATTGAGGCAGTAATCAAAGCACTCCCCAAAAACAAAAGCCCAGGCCCAGATGGCTTCACAAATGAATTCTACAACGTTCAGCAGTGAATTAGTGTCTATCCTACACAAACTCTTTCAAAAAATTGAAAAAGAAGGAATACTGCCAAATACATTCTACGAAGCCAACATTACACTAATACCAAACCCAACAAAGACAGCACAAAAAAAGAAAATAACAGACCAATCTCCCTAATGAACACTGATGCAAAAATCCTCAATAAAATCCTTGCCAACAGAATCCAACAATGCATCCATAAGATAATTCACCACAACCAAGTAGGATTTATTCTAGGGACAAAAGGATGGTTCACCACCCGAAAATCAATCAATGTAATCCAACACATCAACAAAAAGAAATATAAAACCATATGATAATACCCATAGATGCTGAGAAAGCATTCGATAAAGTACAACACCCATTTATGATAAAGGCCCTTGAAATTCTTGGGATACAAGGAACATACCTCAACATCATAAAGGCCATCTATGACAAGCCCACAGCCAATATCATTCTCAATTGTGAAAAGCTGAAAGCATTTCCATTAAGATCTGGAACAAGACAAGGATGTCCACTCTCACCACTGCTTTTCAACATAATACTGGAAGTCCTAGCCAGAGCAATAAGACAAGAGAAAGACACACAAGGAATCCAAATAGGGAAGGAAGAAGTCAAACTATCACTATTTGCGGATGATGTGAATATATACATAGAGAACCCCAAAAACTCCACAGAAAACCTAATTAAACTAATCAATCAGTTCAGTAAAGTGGCAGGACACAAAATCAACACACAAAAATCAGTAGCCTTCCTATACACAAAAAATAAATCTGAAGAAGAAGAAATCAGGAAAAACATTCCTCTTATTATTGAAACAAAAAAATCAAATACTTGGGAATAAACCTAACAAAAGAAGTAAAGGACCTATACAAAGAAAACTATAAAACACTGTTAAAATAAATAGAAGTAGACACAAAGAAATGGAAAGAAATCCCCTCCTTATGGATCGGAAGAATTAACATAATCAAAATGGCCATTCTACCCAATGCAATCTACAGATTCAGTGCTATTCCAATTAAAATTTCAATGTCGGGCCTCCCCGGTGGCGCAGCGGTTGAGCGCTGGGTTGCGAAGCTGCCCGCAGCCTCTGTGGCGCCGGTTCGATCCCCGGCTGCTCCCCGGCCACCGGAGGAGGGTCCCACATGGCGCGCAGACCTCTCCTGCCGCCCGCTGCTCCCCCTAGCAGTGTGCTTCGGTCCTTCTGCCTGCTCTGCTCCCCGCTCTGGCTCTGGTGAATTCTCTCACCCTCCCGCGCTTCTGACTGTACCCAGTGCATGTATAAACAAAAAACAAAACAAAATAAAATAAATAAGTAAAACATGCCTCTATAAAAAAAAAAAAATAAAAAAAAATAAATAAATAAAATTTCAATGTCATTCTTCAAAGAAATAGAAAAAATATTGATGAAATTCATATGGAGCCACCAAAAACCCCGAATAGCCAAAACCATCCTGAAAAAAAAAGAAGGGAATGGAGGCATCACTCTCCCAGATTTCAAACTGTACTAAAAAGCCATAATATCAAAACTGCATGGTATTGGAACCAGAACAGACACACGGACCAATGGAACCAAATAGAAAACCGAGAAATAAACCCACAGATTTATGGTCAACTAATCTTTGACAAAGGAGCAAAGAATATGCACTGGAGCAAAGAAAGTTTGTTCAGTAAATGGTGCTGGGAAAACTGGGTTGCTACATGCAAAAGAATGAAGCTTGACTACTACCTCACACCATGCACAAAAACCAACTCAAAATGGATTAAAGAACTAGACATAAGACCTGAAACCATAAAATATATAGAAGGAAATATAGGCGAAACACTACATGACATGCACCTCAAAGTCATCTTTAAAGACTCATTACCCAAAGCAATGATAGTGAAGGCAAAGATAAACAGCTGGGACTACATCAAATTAAAGAGCTTCTGCACAGCAAAAGAGACAATAACAAAAACAAAGAGAAACCCCACCAACTGGGAGAACATTTTTGCACACAACACTAACGATAAAGGACTGATCACAAAAATCTACGAAGAGCTGATGAGACACAACAAAAACAAAGAAAATAATCCAGTCAAAAAATGGTCAGAAGAGCTAAAAAGAAACTTCTCCAAAGAGGAAATACAAATGGCCACCAGGCATATGAAAAACTGTTCACCATCACTTGCAATCAGGGATATGCAAATCAAAACTACAATGAGATACCATCTCACACCAGTGAAAATGGCACATATTAAAAAAATTAGCAACAACAAATGTTGGCGAGGTTGTGGAGAAAAAGGAACTCTCCTTCACTGCTGGTGGGAGTGCAAACTGGTCCAACCACTATGGAAAGCTGTGTGGAGATTCTTCAACCTACTAAAGATAGAATTCCATAGGATCCAGCAATTCCACTCCTAGGTATTTACCCAAAGGACACAGAAACATTACTTCCAAAGAGCACCTGCACCCGCACCCCTATGTATATAGCAGTAGAAGTAATCAACGCCCTCCCCAAAAACAAAAGCCCAAGAAGAGATGTATTGAGAAATGAATACCACTGAACATTCAGAAATGAACTAGTGCTTATCTTGCAAAAACTCTTTAAAATAACTGAGATGGAAGAGATACTACCAAATACATTTTATAAAGTCAACATTGATCTACTATCAAAACTGAAGGACAACACCCCTATGTATATGTATTTAGCAATAGCTAAACTTTGGAAACAACACAAATGCCCAAAAATAGATGACTGAATCAAGAAGATGTGGTACATATACACAATGGAATATTACTCAGCATTCAAAAAAGATAAACACATGCAATTTGCAGCAACATGGATAGAGCTGGAAGGGATCACGCTCAGCGAAATAAGCCAGAAAGAAAAAGAAAAATACTGGAAGGTCTCACTCATAACAGGAATCTAGAAAACAAAAATAAGGTACCAGGAAAAAAGAATAACTATAAGAAAGAAAATATCAAAATCAACAAACAACTATGAACCAGAGACACACTTTTGGGGGGGCAGGGAAAGAAGGGATTGGGGTCAAAATCAGGGGGTTGCAATTGTATGGGGAATATAAAAAGAAAAAGAAAAAAGAAAAAAAATCAATAAAACCAAAATTTGGTTCTTCAAAAAAAAAAAAAAATAGACAAATCTCTAGCCAGGTTCACAAAGAAAAAATGAGAGAAAGCACAAATAAATAGGATCATAAACAAAAGAGAAGAAATTACCACAGAAATAGCAGAAATAAAAGAATAATCAGAGATTACTATGAACAGTTATATGCAAAGAAGTTCAACAATCTCAATGAGATGGACAAATTCCTACAGCTGTACAATCATCCAAAGCTAGATAAAAAAGAAATAGAACACCTGAACAGACCAATTACAAGCAGTGAAATTGAAGAAGTAATCAACACCCTCCCCAAAAACAAAAGCCCAAGAAAAGATGGATTGAGAAATGAATACCACTGAACATTCAGAAATGAACTAGTGCTTATCTTGCAAAAACTCTTTAAAATAACTGAGATGGAAGAGATACTACCAAATACATTTTATAAAGTCAACATTGATCTACTATCAAAACTGAAGGACAACACAAAAAAAGAAAACTACAGACTAGTCTCTAATGAACACTGATGCAAACATCCTCAATAAAATCCTAGTCAAAAGAATCCAACAATGCATCAAAAAGATATTTCACCTGACCAAGTAGGGTTTATTCCAGGGACACAAGGATAGTTCAACATTGGAAAATCAATTAATATAATCCAGCACATCAACTACAGGAAAAATAAAAAACATATGATCATAACATAGATGCTGAGAAAGCATTCGACAAAGTTCAACATCCATTTATGATGAAGGCCCTCAAAATTCTCAGGATAGAAGGAACATACCTTAGCATAATAAAGGCCATATATGACATACCCATATCCAATATCAATCTCAATGGTGAGAAGCTGAAAGACTTTCCTTAAGATGTGGCACAAGAAAAGATTGTCCACTCTCGCCACTGCTTTTCAATATAATACTGGAAATCCTAGCCAGAGTAGTAAGACAAGAGAAAGACATACAAGGAATCCAAATAGGGAATGAAGAGGTAAAACTATCACTCTTTGCAGATGATATGATAATATACACAGAGAACTCTAAAAACTCCACAGAAAAACTAATCAAACTAATCAACCAGTTTAGTAAAGTAGCAGGATACAAAATCAATGCACAAAAATCAGTAGCCTTCCTATACACAATCAATCAATTTGAAGAAGAAGAAATCAAGAAAACCATCCCTTTTATAATTGAAACAAAAAAAAATGAAATACTTGGGATTAAACCTAACAAAAGAGGTGAAGGACCTATATAGACAAGAAAGTTATAAATCATTGTTAAAAGAAATAGAAGATGACACAAAGAAATGGAAAAACATTCCCTGCTCATGGATTGAAAGAATTAACATTATCAAAATGGCCATCCTAATAAAAGCAATATACAGATTCAATGCTATTCCAATAAAAATTTTAATGATGTTTTTCAAAGAAACAGAACAAATATTGATGAAATTCATATGGATCCACAAAAAAAAATTGAATAGCCATGGCTCTCCTGACTAAAAACATGAGGAATGGAGGTATCACATTCTGAGACTTCAAAACATACTAGAGGGCCTCCCTGGTGGCGCAGAGGTTGAGCACTGGGTTGCGAAGCTGCCCGCAGCCTCTGTAGTGCCGGTTCGATCACTGGCAACTGGGCGAGGGTCCCACATGGTACGCAGACCTCTCCTGCCATGTCTGCTGCTCCCCTCAGCAGTGTACTTCATCAGCCTGTTCCCCACTCTGGCTCTGGTGAATTTTCTCACCCTCCCATGCTTCTGACTGTACCCAGTGCTTGTATAAATAAATAAATCTTTAAAAAACAAAACAAAACATACTAGAAAGCCATAATAATTAAAACTGCAAGGTACTGGAAGAAAGCAGACACACAGACCAATGGAATCAAATAGAAAACCCAGAAATAAACCCACAGATTTATGTACAGCTAATCTTTGACAAAGGAAGAAAGAATATGCAATGGAACACAGATAGTTTGTTCAATAAATGGTGTTGGTAAACCTGGACTGTTACATGCAAAGGAATGAATCCAGACTACTACCTCACACCATGCACAAAAACCAACTGAAAATGGATTGAAGAACTAGACATAAGAACTGAAACCATAAAATATATAGAAGAAAATATAGGCAAAACACTACATGATATACATCTCAGTAAGACCTTTAAAGACACATCCCACAAAGCAAAGATAGTGAAGGAGAGGATAAACTGCTGGGAATATATCAAATTAAAGATGTTCTGTACAGCAGAAGAGACAGTGACCAAAACAAAGAGACACCCCACGGATTGGGAGAAAATGTTTGCACACAATAGTAATGATAAGGGGACTGATCACAAAGATCTTAAAAGAGCTGATGAACTCAGCAAAAAAAAGTAAATAACCCAGTCAAAAAATGGGCAGAAGGGCTAAAAAGACTTCTCCAAAGAGGAAATGCAAATGGCCAACAGGCAAATGAAAAATGTTCAACATCAGTCCTAATCAGTAAATCAAAATGTAAATGTAAATCAAAACCACAATGAGATTGGATCTTACACCAGTGAGCGTGGCACATATCAAAAAAAAAAAAAAAAAACTAGCAACAACGAATGTTGGCAAGAATTTGGAGAAAAAGGAACTCTTCTAAACTGCTGGTGGGAATGCAAACTGGTCCAACTGTAAGGGAGAAATGATGCCCTGAGCTAATCCCATACAGGCTTTGTGGACCCCACTCCCACTCCAGACTAAAGCCATCAAGATATTGGGAAAGACAAATCCCATCACCACCAAAGGGAGGGTGGCTGGGACCTGAGGGTGGAGTTGGGCAGCCAGGTTGGATATAAAAACCAAACACGTGGGCCTTGTGCTGGCTCGCTATCGCTCGCCTCCTGGCTACACAGCTTATAGCTTGCAGCCAGCTCTCAGAGCACCATTTTGGGATTCCTGATCTGCGGATTGGGTAGGACTCATTTAAAACTTTGTCTCCCACTTTTCTCCCTGAGCTGTACATTTCCTCATTTCCCCTTCCCTTGTAAATAAACCTTTTACTAACCTTTCACGTGTGCCTGCAGTAGAGCATTGATAAGTCCTTTTAAGCGCGCGGGTGAGGACCCACAGTCAGGCACCCCGTTTTGTATCGGGGTTGCTCTACAACACAACTGCTATGGAAAGGTGCGTGGAGGTTCCTCAAACTGTTAAAAGTGGAGCTTCCATATGATCCCTCAATTCTACTTCTAGGTATCTACCCAAAGGACACAAAAACATTAATTCAAAAGGACACCTGGAACCTCCCTGGTGGCCCAAGGGGTTAAGCACCGCACTATGAAGCAATCTGCAGCCTCTGCAGTGGCCAGGGAGCAACCCACATGGTGCAGCAGACCTCTGCTGACTCACCCACTGTTCCCCTCAGCAGATATTTCAGTCAGTCTGCCTGTTCTGTTCCCCACTCTGTCTCTGGTGAATCCTCTTACCCCTGCTTCTCTGGCCTGTACCCCAGCTATTGTATGCAAAAATAAATATTTTTTTTTAAAAAAAGGACACCTGCTCCCCTATTTTTTATTGCAGCACTATTTACAACAGGTAAGCTATGGAAACAAACAAAAAAAAATGGCCAAAAATAGATTCCTGGATCAAGAAGATGTGGTATATATACAAAATGGAGTATGATTCAGCAATCAAAAAAGATAAACTCATGCCATTCACAGCAACATGGATGGAGCTGGAAGGGATCATGCTCAGTGAAATAAGCCAGGAAGAAAAAGAAAAATACTGGATAGTTTCACTTATAGGAGGAATGTGGAGGAACCAAATAAGGGATCAGGAAAAAAAAAACTATAATAAAATAAAAATCAAAATAAACAGGCAATCCTAGACCAGAGACATTCTGTAGGGGAGGAGGAGAAAGAAGGATCAGGACAGGGATGGGAATAGCACAAGGGGCTATGGTTATAGTACACGGGTGAATTGGTGGTGCAAATTTCACAGGGAAATATTACATTGGACAAAAATGAAGGATGATGTAATGAACATATATATATATATATATATATATATAAATAAAATAAAATATTAAAAAAAAGTTTTTCCAGGAACAAAACCCAGGACCAGATGTCTTCTCCAGTGAATTCTACCAAACCTATAAAGAAAATCTATTATCTATCTTACAAATTTTTCAAAAAATCAAAGATGTAGGGAAACTCCCCAACACATTTTATTTATAAGGACAACAAATTTTTGCATGAAACCAAACAAAGATAGTACAAAAAAATTATAAGCCAATGTCTCTGATATATATATATAATATATATATATAAATTCAAAAATACTCAACAAAATACTAGCAAACTGAATATAGAAACATATGGAGAGAATCATCCACGCAGATCAAGTGGGCTTCATCCCAGGAATGCAATCCTGGCTCATCATTTGCAAATCAATCAATGTCATCCACCAGAGGACAAAAACGAACAGAAAAACCATATGATTTTCTCAGCATCCTAATAGATGCTGAAAATGCATTAGATAAGATTCAACATCCATTTATAATAAAATATTTATAAAAAAAGGTATTCTCTATCTATGGAACCTATCTAAATATTATGAAAACTGTACATCACAAAACCACAGTGATATATATCCTACTCAATGGTGAAAAGTTGAAAGCATTCCCAGTGTTATAGGGCAGCCCTGATATTGAACGGGTTGCCTGGCTGTGGGTCCTCACCCGCACGCTTAAAAGGGACTTATTAATACTCCACAACAGGCATACACAAAAGGTTAATAAAAGGTTTATTTACAAGGGAAAGGGAATTAAGGAAATGTACAACTCAGGGAGAAAATAGGGAAATAAATTCTGTAATGCATCCTACCCCATCCGACGACCTGGAAACCCAAAAAGCACTCTCAGAGCTGGCTGGAAGCTGCGAGCTGGCGGAGAGCCAAAATGGGGGAGCCCCTCCAAAGCCCACGTGTCTGGCTTTATACCAACCTGGCTGCTTAACCCCACCCTCAGGTCCCAGACAACTTCCCTTTGGTGGTGATGGGATTTGGAGTTCCCAGTGTCTTTGGCTTTGGCCTGGGGTAGGGGTGGAGTCCACAAAGCCTGTATGGAATTAGCTTTAGGACATCCTTTCCCCCCCTAACACCAGTAGGTTCAAGAACAAGACAGAGATGTCCACTATCACCACTGTTATTCAGCTTAGTTTTGGAAGTCCTATATAAGGTAGTAGGAAAGAAAATGAAATAAAGCTATCCAAGTTGGAAAATAAGTGAAACTGTCACTATACACAGATGACATGTTAATATACTTAGAGAAAGCAAAGCACTACCAAAAAAAATCTTCGAGAAATAATAAATGAATACAGTATAGTGGGAGGGTATAAAATCAATACACAAAAATCAGTGGCATTTCTATATGGAAACAGTGTATCAGGGAAAAAAGGAAATAAGAAATACAGAGTCAGATTCAGGAGATATCAACATGGTGGCAGGGAAACGCTGCGAGTATGTCCTCCCATTAAAAAAAAAAATTAATAGGGAAGAAAAGCGGCAAGACCCTGAGAGAACTGGGACACGGAAGATAAACGGGTGACTCTGGCAAACTGCCCAAAGAAGAAAGTTGCAATAAAAGAGAACTAGAAGGGAGGAAAGCTCAGAACCCTGCTACCCTCCCCTACCCAAAGTCGGCACTCTCTGACCAACAGAAAGGAGGAAAAAAAAAAAAAAAAAACAACCAGCAAGAAAAAACTACAGATCATGATCATGTGGGACGCTGAGTAGAAAGGAACTATTGCAGGCACCGCACACCATGAATGCAAACTGTGGAGAACTGTACAGGAATCCCCATGGAGGTGAGCGAATGGCTCAGGGCGCCATTAGAGGAAAACAAAGACTCCAGGGAGACCTCCAAATACCCAAGGCCACCTGGTAAGCTTATTTGGAAAAGCGGCCCATTCCAAGATCATACACGGATCTGAGATCAAGGCTGTCCAAGTCCCCACGACCGCGACCTAGGCTTGCAGGTGAAAAGTTCGGCGCGGTAAAGGAAAGGAGAGCCAGGCTAAATTTCTCAAAGGAAGGGAGTATTTATTGCGCTCCGTTCATAAAGGAGGAAAAAGTTTGTAGGGCGGGGGGAGTTTCTTTGTCTGAGAAAAGATTTGTAGGGAGGGGGAAGGTTCATTGTCTGAATCCTCTAGGCAGGCTTCCGCATTCCTGTTCCCAGGTGGACTTCCTGGTGGGGTTTTTGCATTCCGGCCTCCTGCATGGACCTTTCAGCAGGGAGATGCACTGGAGCACTCAATGAGGTGAACATCGCTCACTGAGTAATCAGTGAAACCAGGCGACCAGACATGGGAGAGGGGTGCAAAAGGTGCCATTTATGCGGACACTGAACTGGGCTACAGCCTGCGTCCTGGATCTGAGGGCTTCGGAACTGAGACCTGGGGCATGAAATTCAGAGCGTGGGATCCCCACGATGGTGGGGCACGGGGCAGACACAGCACCCCCACGCCATTGAGGTGCTCCACGCCACTCCCACTCTGTTCCCCGACCCATTGGGAAAAACACAGTTCTGGAAGGACACTAGGAAAGATCTGTGGCGTCACCAAGTGACCAGAAAAAAATCACCAACATCCTGATAGTTGGAAACCAGGGATCCCCAAAACACCCTCAGGCTCTGAGAGAGGCGGGAGCAAGACCCCTTTCTGGAACTGAGAGACAGGAGCAGGATCTGGGGCTTGGGACGCGCCATCGCAGCGGGCACTGCACAGGGTGACAGCAAGCGTTTTGGAGCTGACAGCCCTGGAACTGAGACCTAGAGTGCAGAATTCAGGGTGCGGGATCCATACAGCTGTGGGCACAGCACCCAGTGAACACGGGGCAGACACAGCACCCAGCTTGAATAAGAGCCTCTGTGTTAAGGTGCTCCCCTTTGCCTTCCCCTCCGTTTCTCAGAGAACCACTGGGAAAAAGCACAGGTCAGCAAGTACAGGTCTCTGGTGCCACACTGAGACCAGAACAAATCACCAACTACCTTATTCCCTGTTGGAACTGAGTAAATACAGAGGGAGGGAACTGTAAGGGACAGTGCGAAGCAACACAGCATCAACATCCTGGTGGAGTTTTGGCCAAGAAGTGCTGGTCTCAGTCTGGTAAACAGTTTCCGACACCCCAAAAGGAGCACTCCAAAGAGATGCCCACCAACACCAGTGGCTCAACGTCCCAACGCATAGAGCTAATTAGATAGCAAACAACAGGGAGAAGAAATAATATAAATAACCAAGCAAGCCCACAGGAGGACACACCACATAAAGAAATACAGTCACCAGAGCTCAACAATGACATGGAAGAACTTCTCGACCTATCATAGAGAATTAATGATCATCATAATTAAAAAGCAGAAAGAAAAAAAAAGGAAAAAAATGATTTGAGACAAATAATCACTGAATTGAAGAATGAAATTGAGACCTTAAGAAAGGAAAGAAAAGAAATGCAGGAGATTAAAAGATTACTAGAAGAGATAAAGAACTCTGGGAAAACCAATGAAAACAGAATCAATGAAATGGAAGAACGGATCAGTACTATCAAAGATACAGAAATAAAAAGAGCCAAAAGAGAAAAGGAGAGAGAAGCGCAAATGAAGCAGTATGAGGAGACTCTTAGACAATTATCAGACTCCATGAAGAGAGAAAACATAAGAGTTATAGACATTCGAGAAAGTGAGGAGAGAGACAAAGGAACTGAAAAATTATTCAAGAAGATAATTGAAGAAAATTTCCCAAAAATGAAAAAGGAGATGAATATAGACATATAAGAAATGAGAAGAACTCCCAATTACCACAATGAAAAGAAAACTATAGCAAGATACCTAATAGTAAAGCTTGCAACAGTCCAAGACAAGGAAAAAATAATGAAACTGGCAAGGGGGAAGAAACAGATAACTTATAAGGGAAAACCATGCAGGTTAACTTCAGATTTCTCCAAAGAAACATTATGAGCAAGAAGAGAATGGAGTAATATACTCAGCAAACTTCAAGATAGCAAACACCAACCAAGAATACTTTACCCTGCAAAGCTCTCCTTCCTCTATGAAGAAAAAATATGGACCTTCTCAGACAAACAGAAACTCCAGAAATTCATTACAACTAAACCCCCCTAAAGCCAAAACCAAGAGAAGGATGAACAGGAAGAACAGAATATAGCAAGGAATAAAATCCCCAAAAAGACCAAAAAATGGCAAATGCAGATGCCAACATATCAATATTAACTCTAAATGTAAATGGATTAAACTCATCAATAAAAAGACACAGAGTTGCAGGCTGGATTAAAAAACAAAATCCATCCTTCTGCTTTCTCCATGAAACACATTTAACCACAAAAGATAAACATAGACTGAAAGTAAAAGGATGGAAAACAATCCTCCATGAAAATGGACTGAAAAAGAAGGCAGGAACAGCCATACTTATAGCAGATAAAATAGACCTCAAATTAAAAAAGTAAAAAGAGACATAGATGGACACTCCGTTATGATCAAGGGGACAATATATCAGGAAGATATAACACACATCAACATATAACTCACCAAATGAAGGGGCACCAAAATATATTAGACAATTATTATCAGCTCTGAAAACAAACATTAAAGAAAATACATATATAGTGGGAAACTTCTACACCCCACTCTCACCAATGGATAGACCAATGAGATAAAAAATAAACAAAGAAACTAGAGCCCTAAATAAAGACATAGAACTCATGGACTTAACAGACATCTATACGACACTGCACCCAAAAAAATCTGAGTACACATTTATCTCAAGTGCACATGGATCATTCTCCACAATCGATCACATGCCGGGCCACAAGACAAACATCAACAGATACATGAAGATCAAAATCATTCCAACTATCTTCTCTGATCATAAAAGCATCAAACTAGAAATTAATTATGAAAACTAAAAAGGAACCCTCCCACTTCATGGAGACTGAAATCTACACTACTGGAAGACCACTGGACCAATGAGGAAATCATAGAAGAAATTAAAATATACTTTGAGTTGAACGGCAAGGAGGACACCACTTTGCAGAATGTATGGGATGCAGCAAAAGCAGTAATAGGAGGGAAATATATAGCAATACAGGCTCACGTTAAGAAACAAAAACGAACTCAAAGAAACAACCTAATCTCACATATCAATGAGCTAGAACAACAAAAAAACCCTAAAGCCAGTAGAAGAAAGGAAATAATAAAAATTAAAGTAGAAATTAACAAAGTAGAAATTAAAAAAAAATCCAAAAGATCAAGGGAACCAAAAGTTGGTTCTTTGAAAAAATAAATAAAATCGACAAAACTCTAGCCAGGCTCAGAAAGAATAAATGTGAGAAAACACGTATAAATAGGATTATAGGGCCTCCCCTGGTGCGCAGACAGTTGAGCGCTGCGTTGTGAAGCTGTCTGCTGCCTCTGTAGTGCTGGTTCGATCCCAGCTGGCCGGCGAGGGTCCCACATGGTGTGGCTGACCTCTCCTGTCTTGCCCGCTGCTCCCCTCAGCAGTGCATTTCATCAGTCTGCCTGTTCTGTTCCCCACTCTGTCTCTGGTGAATCCTCTCACCCTCCCATGCATCTGGCCTGAACCCCGGTTCTTGTATAAATAAATAAATCTTTAAAAAAATAGGATTATAAATGAAAGTGGAGAAATCACAATAGACTCAGTAGAAATCAAAAGAATAATCAGAGATTACTATGAACACTTATATGAAACACATTCAACAACCTAGAAGAGATGGACAAATTTCTAGAATGATATAATCATCCAAAGATGGACAAAGAAGAAATAGAACAACTAAACAGACCAATTACAAGCAGTGAAATTGAGGCAGTAATCAAAGCACTCCCCAAAAACAAAAGCCCAGGCTCAGATGATAACTTCTGGGATCAATGAAGAAATCAAAAAAGAGAGAAAAAAATTCTAGAGACTAATGAAAACAGAGATACAAGATATCAGAATCTATGAGATGCTTTAAAAGCAGTACTTTTAAAAAAGCAGTGCTTTAAAAAAGAAAAGAAAGGTCTCAATTTATCAGTCTAACTCTGCAGTTGAAAAAAACAGAAAAGAATAAAAAGAGCATCAAAACACCAGTAGAAGGATATAACCAATAAAAATTTGAGCAGAAATAAATGAAAGAGAATGCAAAAAGAGTCGAAAAAGATTAGTGAGCCAATAGTTCAGTCTTTAAAAAAATAAAATTGACAAGCCATTAACAATGCTTATAAAGAAGAGAGAAAACCTAAATTAATGCAATCAAAAACAAAAGCAATAATGCAAAAATACATAGTATCATAAGAACTTACTACAAAAGTCCCTATGCAAACAAAATGGAAAATCTAGAAGAAATGGACAAATTTTTAGACTCATACAACCTCCCAATATTGAACCAGGATGAAAAAGACATATTAAATCATCCATTCACCAGTGCTGAAATTGAAAGAGTAATAAATATTCTTCTTAAGAATAAAAGCCCAGCGTGGGATCCCCACGACGTCGGGGCACAGGGCAGACACAGCACCCCCACACCGTTGAAGCACTCCATAGCACCCCAAATCTGTTCCATGGAGACCCACAGGGGAAAAAACACAGTTCAGGAAGGATACTAGGAAAGATCTGTGGTGCCACCTAGTGATCAGAACAAAATCACCAACTTCCCGATAGTTGGAAGCCAGGGATTCCAAAATCACCCTCAGGCTCTGAGATGGGGAGGGCCTCACAAACGGGGGTAAAAAGGGAAATAAGGTGTGGAGCAAGACCCTGTACTGGAACTGAGAGCCAGGCAGAGGATATGGGGCATGGGATGTGCCATAACAGTGGGCACTGCACAGGGTGACAGCCAGCATTTTGGATTTGAGAGTCCTGGAACTGAGACCAAAAGCACAGAATTCAGGGCTCAGGATCCAAACAGCTGCGGGGACAGCACTGGGTGAACACGAGGCAGACACAGCACCCAGCTTGAACAAGAGCCCCTGTGTTGAGGAAAAAAATTTCGCATTTTGTACAACTGATAAGGGACAGATCACAAAGATATGCAAAGAACACACACGACTCAACAAAAACAAAGTTTAGAATCCAGTGAAGAAGAACTTAAAAGACATTTCTCAAAGAGGAAATGAAAATGGCCAACAGGAATATGAATAAAATGTTCAACATCCCTTATAATCAGGGAAATGCAAATCAAAACCACATTGAGATACAACCTTGCACAAGTAAGAATGGCACATATCAAAAAAAAAAAAAAAAACAAAACTAGCAACAACAAATGTTGGCAAGGATGTGGCGAGAAATGAACTTTCCTACATTGCTGGTGGGAGTGCAAACTGGTCCAAACACTATGGAAAGCTGTCTGGAGGTTCCTCAGTCTATTAAAAATGGATCTACCATATGACCTGGCAATTCCACTACTAGAGATCTACCCAAAGGACCCAAAAACATTGATTCAAAAGAACACTTGTACTCCTGTGTTTATTGCAGCACTATTTACAATAGGTACAACCTGGAAACAACCCAAATGCCCAAAATAGATGACTGGATCAAGAAGATGTGGTACATATACACAATGGAATATTACTCAGCAATCAAAAAAGATAAACACATACAGCAACATGGATGGAGCTTGAAGGGATCATGCTCAGCGAAATAAGTCAGAAAGAAAAAGAAAAATACCGGATGGTCTCACTCATAGCAAGAATTTAGAAAACCTAAATGAGGGATCAGGAAAAAGACTAATTAATACAAAGTAAAAATCAACAAGCAACAAGCAACTATAAACCAGAGACAAACTACGGGGGGAGAGGGGCAGGGAGAGGAAGGACTAGGATTAAAATAAGGGGGGGGTGCAATTGTATGGGGAATAGAACCAAAATGAAAATGCATACATTGTGCAAAAATGAAAAATGATGTAAAAATTATATAAAATAAAATATTAAAAAAGAAGATGTGGTATATATACACAATGGAATATTATTCAGCAATCAAAAAAGATAAACTCATGCTATTCACAGCAATGTGGATGGAACTAGAAGGAATTGTGGTCAGTGAAATAAGTCAGAAGGAAAAAGAAAAATATTGGATGGTTTCACTTATAGCAGGAATATAGGGGAACCAAATAAGACATCAGTGTAAAAAAATAATAACAGTACAAAACACAACAAAGCAAAAACAGACAATTATAAATCAGAGACATACTGCAGGAGAGGAGGAGGTAGAGGGATCAGAGGGAGGAAGGGAAGCAAATGTTGTTTAAAAATGAACAATGAGGGCCTCCCGGGTGGCGCAGCAGTTGAGCGCTCGGTTGCGAAGCTGCCCACAGCCTCTGCAGCACCAGTTCAATCCCGGCCGCCGGGCGAGAGTCCCACATGGCGCACAGACCTCTCCTGCCGCCCGCTGTACTTCGTCAGTCTGCCTGCTCTGCTCTCCACTCTGGCTCTGGTGAATTCTCTCACCCTCCCGCGCTTCTGACTGTACCCAGTGTTTGTATAAATAAAAAATAAATAAATCTTTAAAAAAAGAGCAATGATGTAAAAAATAAAAATTAATAAAATAATAAAAATAAAAATCTTAATTTTAAAAAAATTAAGATTTTCATATCTTCTCAAAAAAAAAAAAAAAGAATAAAAGCACAGGAGCAGAAGATTTCTCCAGTGAGTTCTACCAAACCTTCAATAAGATCTAATACTATCCTACTCAAATTTTGGCAGGATACAATATCAACACACAAAAATCAGTTGTATTTCTATATGCAAACAATGAATCAGAAGAAAATGAAATAAGGAATATAATCTCATCTACAATCATGTCAATAAAAATGAAATACCTGTGAGTAAACTTAACAAGGGATTTGAAGAACTTACACTGAAAAATATAAAACTCTGTTAAAGGAAAGAAGACAAAAAGAAATGGAAAGATAGCCCTTGCTCATGTATTGGAAGAATTAACATCATTAAAATGGCCATATTACCTATATTTCATATTACCTGAACATTACATATTTAATGCAATAACTATAAAAATACGATGACTTTTCCCAAAGAAATGGAACAAATTTATAAAACTTATAAGGAACCACAAAAGGCCCCAAATAGCTGAATGAATTGAGAGAGAAAAGAAGGAAAATGAACCATCAGACTTCTTGACTTCAAACTATATTAAACAGCAACAGTAATCAAAATAGGATGGTACTGGAACAAAACCAGAAACTGAATAGACTAGAGTAGAAAGCCCAGTGATAAACACAAATATAGAAAGGTATCTTTGACAAAACAGCTAGGGCATTATAAAAGAAAAACAAAGCCTCTTTAATAAATGGCATTTTGAAACATGAATAGCCACGTGCAAAAAAAAAAAAGAAACAAGATTAATACACAAAAAAATTGTTGTAATTCAAAGTGCATTAAAGATCTGAATATAAAAATCAAAACCATCCCATGGAACTGAATAGAAAGCCCAGAAATAAAACCACACTTATATGGACAACTGATCTTTGACAAAGGAGCAAAGAACATGCAATGGAACATGGACAGTTTGTTTAATAAATGGTGCTGGGAAAACGGGACCACCGCATGCAAAAATAACGAAACTAGACCACTACATTTCACCGTGCACAAAAATCAACTCAAAATGGATACAAAAACTGGACATAAGACCTGAAACCATAAAATATATAGATGAAAATATAGATAAAACACTACAAAGCAAAAACAGACAATTATAAATCAGAGACATACTGCAGGGGAGGAGGAGGTAGAGGGATCAGAGGGAGGGAGGGAGAACAGGGGACGGAGCTGATGGTGCACGGGTGTTACATATCAGTAACATCTTTAAAGACTCATCACCTAAAGCAAAGAAAGTCAAGGAAAAGATAAACACCTGGGATTACATCAAACTCAAAATCTTCCGTACAGCAAAAGAGACATTAATGAAAACAGAGAGACACCCACTGAATGGGAAAAAAACCTTTGCACTCCATTCAACTGATAAGGGACTGATCACAAAGATATAAAAAGAACTCACATGACTCAACAAAAGCAAAAAAAAAAAAAAATCCAGTCAAGAAATGGGCAGAAGAACTCAAAAGACATTTCTCCAAATAGGAAGTGCAAATGGCCAACAGGAATATGAAAAAATGTTCAAAATCCCTTATAATCAGGGAAATGCAAATCAAAACCACACCGAGATACCACCTTACACCAGTAAGAATGGCACATATCAAAAAAACAAGCAACAACAAATGTTGGTGAGGATGTGGTGAGAAAAGTACTCACCTACATCACTGGTGGGAGTGCAAACTGGTCTAACCACTATGGAAAGCTGTCTGGAGGTTCCTCAGTCTACTAAAAATGGAGCTACCATATGACCCCACAATTCTGCTACTAGGGATCTACCCAAAGGACACAAAAACATTGATTCAAAAGAATACCTGTCCCCCTATGTTTATTGCAGCACTATTTACAATAAGTTAAACCCAGAAACAGCCCAAATGCCCAAAAATAGGTGACTGGATCAAAAAGATGTGGCATATATATATATATATATATATATATATATATATATATATATATATATATATACAATGGAATATTATTCAGCAATCAAAAAAAATAAACTCATGCCATTTGCAGCAACATGGATGGAACTAGAAGGAATTATGTTCAGTGAAATAAGCCAGAAGGAAAAAGAAAAAAATCTGATGGTTTCACTTATAGCAGGAATATAGGGGAATCAAATAAGACATCAGTGTAAAAAATATAACAGTACAAAACACAACAAAGCAAAACCAGACAGTTATAAATCAGAAACATCCTGCAGGGGAAGAGAAGGGAGAGGGATCAGAGGGAGGGAGGGAGGAGCACAGGGGACTGAGGTTAATGGTGCACGGGTGCATTGGTGAAGGAACTTCTATGGGGACTACACCTGAATGGGTGGGGGGAAGCAAATATTGTTTAAAAATGAACAACGATGTAAAAAAAAATTAAAAAATAGATTTAAAAAAATGAAAGAAAGGCAAAAGCTGGTGCTGAGATTGGAAAGCTCTGAGTCTCTGTTAAGCAGCCTAAGTATGTTAAAGGCCAGTGAGTCTATTAAAATCACCTGTGGGTGATGCCCTGCTCACTGTTGAGAGAGGTGAGGAGCTGAGGAACCCATCCTTGGGGGATGGTTGGGGAACATGGCTTGTGGTGGAGCCCACAGCGGAAGAGGGGCCCCAAGAAAGGCTGCATGGGGGCTTGTATCCATGGATCCCCACCCTATGTGCTTGTGCAATGGGTTGGCCTGAGTGCAGGGGTCTGCGTGTTGCACTGGTGGCTATGAAGGCCTAGTGTTGTAGTGACCGCAGACAGAAAACCCCAAGGGTTAGGCAATTGCCCCCAAAGTACAGAATCGCCAATCCAAGAGTGAGTGCATCCTGGGGGTGAATACGGTGTGTGACTTGTGGCCGAGGCCACAGCCGGAGACCACAGCAGGAGACCACAGCAGGAGAAGGCCAGGAAGCCTGATGGCTCCAGGTGTGTGACGGCAGATGCCTGAGTGGTTCCCCCCTTGTATGAGCAGTGCTTTCGGCAGCAGAAGAGGTGGATAATCTGCTGTTGCCAATAATCTCTTTTGCTACTAGCTCCGTGCCCTGCCTGGACTTGTGTTCTGTTGTATTGTTTCATTATTTAGTTGTATTCTATTTTCTTTTATGGGCCATGGCTACATTGTTTATGATTGCTAAGGGAAAATTGTATATAATTTATATGTAGACTATATGGCAGAAAATTCTGAGGGGGTGGACTGTAGGGTAAATGATTTTCAGTCTTTTCTGCCATCTGCCATTAGGATTGCCCTGCCTGATGGGGCACCTGCATCTTATTACATTGTTATAAGTCGTGTTTACTTTTATTTTTTAAAGATTATTTATTTATACATGCACTGGGTACAGTCAGAAGCGCGGGAGGGTGAGAGAATTCACCAGAGCCAGAGCAGGGAGCAGAGCAGGCAGAAGGACCGAAGCACACTGCTGAGGGGAGCAGCGGGCGGCAGGAGAGGTCTGCATGCCATGTGGGACCCTCCTCCGGTGGCCGGGGAGCTGCTGGGGATCGAACCGGCGCTGCAGAGGCTGCGGGCAGCTTCGCAACCCAGCACTCAACCGCTGCACCACCGGGGAGGCTCTGTGTTGTTTATTTCTGTGGGTCATGGCTGCAGTATTGAGATATCCACCAAGAGAAGCAAAGGCAGGAGAAAGAACAGAAGAGAGAGAGAAGCCCAGAGTGAAGACTTGTTGGGGACTTGGAGGCCTACTAGCCTCCTGGCTCCCTGGCATACCTGCCTGCCGTGTACCTGGTTGCTGCACTATATGTAAAAGCTCAATAAAAGCCTGAAAAAGCCACTGAGGGCTCCAGGACTCCCCCTTTACCCTGCTCTGCTTGAATTATACAGATCCTGCCCTGTGCCATCCTGCCACTACATGCTGTCTCTCTAATTTGCAGTCTCTCTAACTTGTGATCTCAGTTCTCTGAAGGGTTCATGGAGTCTAAAGTCTGTGTAGGGTCAGGAACAGGCCACACTGAGCAGGTTTTCTGATCCAGCAGACCGGGTAAAGGAGGAGTCAGAGTCCTCAGTGGCTTTTGCAGGTCTTTTATTTAGATTTACCAGGCATATGGCAGGCAGGGGTCCTGGGGTGCCGGGAGGCTGGCAGTCTTCACTCTATCTGGGCTCTCTGGTGTTCTCTCCACTTTTCTTCTTCTCTCAGCTTCCGTTCGTTCTTGGCTTCTGCTGGCGTCCCCATGACGCCGCCCTTATAAACTCAGTCTCTCAGCCCAGGTGTACCCACTTCAGGTGCCCGCCATCAGGCATGCATTCAGGACCACAGGGTTCCCTCATCTATCCTAATGGTGGGAGGGCAGAAAAGCCTGATACTTTTTCCTTACCCTACAGTCTGTCAATTTTTTTTTTCTTATTAGGGCAGAAGCTCTCCACATCTCCAGGTTGAAACTGGAAGCTGTTTGGACACTGAAATTTTAATGTCATACAATTTTCACATCACAAAATGTAATTCTTCTTTAGACATTTTTTATCCCTTTTTTTTTTGCATTTTATTTATTTATTTATTTATTTTTAAATAATAAATTTTATTTTTATATTCCCCCATACAATTGCAAAAGCCCCATTCTGACCCCAATCCTTCCCTTCCCGCCCCCACCTCAAAAAGTGTCTCTGGTTCATAGTTTTTTGTTGATTTTGATTTTCACTTTCTTATATTCATTTTCCTGGTCCCTTATTTAAGTTTTCTAGATTCCTGCTATGAGTGAGACCATCCGGTATTTTTCTTTTTCTTTTTGGCTTATTTCACTGAGCATGATCCCTTCCAGCGCCATCCATGTTGCTGCAAATTGCATGTGTTTATCTTTTTTGAATGCTGAGTAGTATTCCATGGTATATATGTACCACATCTTCTTGATCCAGTCATCTATTTTTGGGCATTTGGGTTGTTTCCAAAGCTTAGCTATTGTAAACAGTGCTGCTATAAACATAGGGGTGCAGGTGTTCTTTGGAATGGATGTTTCTGTGTCCTTTGGGTAAATACCTAGGAGTGGAATTGCTGGATCATATGGAAGCTCTATGTTTAGTAGGTCCAGAAATCTCCACACAGCTCTCCATAGTGGTTGGACCAGTTTGCACTCCCACCAACAGTGCAGAAGAGTTCCTTTTTCTCCACACCCTCACCAACATTTGTTGTTGCTAGTTTTTTTAATATGTGCCATTCTCACTGGTGTGAGATGGTATCTCATGGTAGTTTTGATTTGCATTTCCCTGATTACAAGTGATGTTGAACATTTTTTCATATGCCTGTTGGCCATTTGCATTTCCTCTTCAGAGAAGTTTCTTTTTAGCTCTTCTGCCCATTTTTTGACTGGATTATTTTCTTTGTTGTAGCTGAGTCTCATCAGCTCTTTGCAGATTTTTGTGATCAGTCCTTTATCATTAGTGTTGGGTGCAAAAATGTTCTCCCAGTTGGTGGGGTTTCTCTTTGTTTTTGTTATTGTCTCTTTTGCTGTGCAGAAGCTCTTTAATTTGATGTAGTCCCAGCTGTTTATCTTTGCCTTCACTATCACTGCTTTGGGTGATGTGTCTGTAAAGATGTCTTTGATATGCAAATCCCGTAGTGTTTCACCTATATTTCCTTCTATGTATTTTATGGTTTCAGGTCTTATGTCTAGTTCTTTAATCCATTTTGAGTTGATTTTTGTGTATGGTGTGAGGTAGTGGTCAAGCTTCATTCTTTTGCATGTAGCAACCCAGTTTTCCCAGCACCATTTATTGAACAAACTTTCTTTGCTCCAATGCATAGTCTTTGCTCCTTTGTCAAAGATTAGTTGACCATAAATCTGTGGGTTTATTTCTGGATTTTCTATTCGATTCCATTGGTCTGTATGTCTGTTCTTGTTCCAATACCATGCAGTTTTGATGATTATGGCTTTGTAGTATAGTTTGAAGTCTGGGAGTGTGATGCCTCCATTTCCTTCTTTTTTTTTTCAGTAGAGCTTTGGCTATTCGGGGTTTTTGGTGATAACACACACATACATCATTAGCTCACAGACTATACAAAAAGGTAGTAGGCTGGATTTAGCCCACTGGTGGTAATTGACTGCTGATGTAAGAGGTTTGTTAGTTTATGGATGGTTATGTAATATGAGGAAAGGTCTCCTGAGGAGTCTCCCATGAAAGGGTTCCTCACTCTGAGATAAACACAGAAAATATAATCCAGGTTCTTCCTTTTGATGTTGCATGTCTGGATGCCATACATAGAACCTCGGCAGCCACCTTGCAAGAATGAAGGAAATAGCTTAAAGAGAATTGAAGAGACTAAAGATGGCATAGCAGAAGGATGAAAAGAATCTGGATCCTTGATAACATTGTGGAAAGGCTAAATTAACAAATGCTGGAGGCAGCCTACTTTAGAACTTATATGAGGTAGTAAAATATTCTTATCTTTTTTGAACTCTTATTGAATTATATTTTCTGACAGGCATTCTGCTCTTTGAAAGACACTGTTAAGAGAATGAGAACAGAAGTCACAGAATAGGAGCAAATATTTCAAGACATAGAATAGGAGCAAAATGTCTGATAAAGGACATGAACCCAGAATAAAAAAAAAACAAACTCTCAAAACTCAATAGTTTAAATAAAATGAAAATGAAAGACTTTTTAGGGAAATAGAACAATTACAAAATTTATATGGAACCACAAAAGGCACTTAATAGCTAAAGCAACTCTGAGAGAAAGGAAGGAAAAAAGAGAAGAGGTATCATACTTCCTGACTTAAGACTATATTACACAACAGTAATCAAAACATTATGGTATTAAAACAAAAACAGAGACTCATAGCAGTAGAACAGAATAAAAAGCCCAGAAGCCTCTCTTCATTCCCCTGTTCTGTTGTTATTATTATTATTATAATTATTATATTGATTTTTTCCTGATCCCTTATTTGGTTCCCCTATATTCCTCTTATAAATGAAATCATTCAATATTTTTCTTTTTCCTTCTTGCTTATTTCACTATGCATGATCCCTTCTAGCTCCATCCATGTTGTTGTGAATGGCATAGGTATATAGGTATATATATATATGGCATAGGTATATAGGTATATATATATGCACACACACAATGGAATACTATTCAGCAATCAAAAAAGATAAACTCATGCCATTCACAACAACATGGATGGAGATATATATATATATATATATATATATATATATATAGGTATATATGTAAACATATACTTCATCTTCTTGATCCGGTCATCTATTTTTGGGTATCATGATGGTTCACAGGTGAATTGGTGGTGGAAATTTTGTGGGGAATACACAATGATTTAAAAGATATAAATAGGGCCTCCCTGGTGGCGCGGCGGTTGAGCGCTGGGTTGCAAAGCTGCCCGTGGCCTCTGCGGCGCCGGTTCGATCCCCAGCTGCTCCCCTGCCACAGGAGGAGGGTCCCACATGGAGCGCAGACCTCTCCTGCCGCCCGCTGCTCCCCTCAGCAGTGTACTTCGGTCCTTCTGCCTGCTCTGCTCCCTGCTCTGGCTCTGGTGAATTCTCTCACCCTCCCGTGCTTCTGACTGTACCCAGTGCATGTATAAACAAAACAAACAAATAAATAAAACATGCCTCTATAAAAAAAATAAAAGATATAAATAGAAAAATATAAAAAAAATAAAAAGCCCAGAGGTAAACCCGCACAAATATGGACAGTTAATCTTTAACAAAGGAGCCACAATCCTGTGGCGGTGAAAAGAACATCTACTTAGCAAATGGTGTTGAAAAACATGGAAAGTCTCATGCAAAAAAATGAAACAAGATCCATACTTAACTCCATACACAAATATTCATTCAAAATGGACTAAAGATCTGGGTATAAAAGGTGAAACCATAAAATATATACTTGAAAGAAAATATAGGGGACACACTACAAAACATCTACCCCAAAGGTTTATTGGGTACAGAACTCCAATGGCAAGGGAAACAAAAGCAAAATAAACAAGATAAGCTATATCAAACAAAAAAGCTTTTATACCTCAAAAAGAAACCATCAGAAAAACAAAAAAGGCAACATACAGAATGGGAGAAAATATTTGCATATCAAACATTTGACAAGGGGCTAATTTCCAAAATATACAAAGTACTTACACAATCCAACAACAGAGAACCCAGTCAAAAAAATGGGCAAAAGACCTAAATAGACATTTTTTCTAGAGAAGACATTTAAATGGTCTACAGACACATGAAAAAAATTTTCAACATCACTTGTTATGAAGGGAAATGCAAATCAAAGTCACAATGAAATATCAACCCCAACACTGTGAGAATGACCCATATCAAAAAGAATAGAAACAGGGCCTCCCTGGTGGCCTAGGGGTTCAGTCTGAATGCTACCACCACCATGGCCCTTGGCCCTCAGTGTTGGTGGCGGCAAAGCGGCCAGAGTTGGATCCATGGCCAGGGGGCTAACACACATAGTTCAGCAGACCTATCCTGTTTCTCCTGCTGCTCCCTTTAGCAGTGTATTTCAGTGGATCCACCTGTTCTGCTCCCCACTTTGTCTCTGGTGTCTCTCCCCACTTTGTCTCTCACCCCCTATACCTCTGGCCTACACCCCAGTCCTTGTATGCATAAATAATAAAAATTAAAATTAAAATTAAAAAAATGGAAACAAATGTTGGCGAGGATATTGAGAAAAAGGAACTCTAATCTACTGTTGGGAATGCAAATTGGTGCAGCCTCTATGGAAAGCAAACACAAATTTCCTAAGAAAAATAATGGCAACCCTGTATGATCCAGCAATACTTCTGCTAGACATTTACTTAAATACCTAAATACACACAATGGAATACTATTCAGCAATCAAAAAAGATAAACTCATACCATTTGCAGCAACATGGATGGAGCTGGAAGGGATTAGCTCAGTGAAATAGGCCAGAAGGGAAAAGAAAAATGTCGGATGCTTTCACTTATAGGAGGAATATAGGGGAACCAAATATGGAATCAGGAAAAATAATAATAATAAATAAATAAAACAAAATTAACAGACAACTATAAATCAGAGACATTCTGCAAGGGAGGGAAGAGCACAAGGGACTATGGTGATGGTGCACGGGTGAATTGGTGGTGGGAATTTTACCAGGACTACACCTGAAAGGAGAAAGCAAACATCATACAAAAATGAACGATGATGAAAATATATATAAATAAATAAATTTTAAAATATATGAAAACTAATACAGAAAAGACTTACATATACCTATGTTCACAGCAGCACGATGTTACAATTGCCAAGTCATGGAACCAACCTAAGTGCCCTTTGACATGTGAATGGATGAAGAAATTGTGGGGGAAAGGGACAAGGGCATATAAGGAATGGTGATGGGAAAAAGCAAAAATAAAGAATTTTTCTGTAACAGAAAAAAACTGTGGGCTATATACTCGATGGAACACTACATAGCTATTTTAAAAGATAAAATAGTAACTTTTAGGACAAAAAGATGGACTTCTGGATGATTATGTTAAGTGAAATAAGTCAGAAAGTGAAACACAGATATGATTTCACTCATCAATGGACTCTAAATAACCAAAAAACATAGACTAGTAAAATGCAGGTGTAGTGCCAGGAAGGGCACAGAGCAGGTTTTCTATGACCGGAGCAGACCAGTAGAGTCCTGGAGCCCTCGTGCTTTCTCAGGCTTTTATTGAGCTTTTACATGTAGTGCAGCAACCAGGTACATGGCAGGCAGGGGTGCCAGGGGGCCAGGAGCCAGCAGGCCACCAAGCCCCCAGTAAGTATTTGCTCTGTACTTTCTGGTGTTTTTTTCTCCTTTTCCCTTCTGTTCTCTCTCCTGCCTCTCTCCTGCTTCTGCTTCTTTTGGTGAATATATCAATACTACATTCATGGCCCACAAGAGTAAACAACACAAGGGCCTCCCTGGTGACGCAGGCCATTGAGCACAGCGCTGTGAAGCTGTCCGCAGCCTCTGCAGTACCGGTTCAATCCCCGCTGGCGGCGGAGCAACCCACATGGTGTGGCAGACCTCTCCTGTCTCGCCCACTGCTCCCCTCAGCAGTGTATTTCAGTCAGTCAGTCTGTTCTGTTCCCGGCTCTGTCTCTGATGAATCCTCTCACCATTCTGCGCATTTGGCCTGTACCCTGGTTCCTGTATAAATAAATAAATCTTTTAAAAAAAAGAGTAAACAACACAACTGAAGATAACAATGTAACAAAATGCAGATGCCACCATCAGGCAGGGCAATCCTAATGGCTGGAGGGCAGAAAAGCCTGAAAATCATTTAACCTATAGCAGGAAAAACAAATCTTGGACTTAGTGAAAAAATGTATTGTTATCGGATGAAAAGGGGGGGGGGATTGAGAAGGTAATAGGGGAAGTAAATAGATAGGCATGAGTGGTTTGGTGGAGGGTAAGTGGAACATGTGCACATATGGAAGAGTGAAAATGTAACCCCCAAAATAAAAGAATAAAAAATTACTTTTTTAAAAAGCAAAAATCAGGCAAGAATTGACCAAACACTTTACCAAAGAAGATACATGGATGGCAATATGCTCATAAAAAGACAACTAGGAAATTGCATTAGGGAAATGCTAAGATACCAGTACTCCCTTATTAGAATGGTTAAAATTAAAGGGACTAACCAAACCAATTGCTGGAGAATATGAAGGAACAGAAACTCTCAAAAACTGCTGGTAGAATGTAAAGTGGGATAGCTACCTTGGATAATAGTTTTGAAAGTTTTTTAAAAAGTTAAATATACATCTGCCATATGATTCAACTATTCTTCTATGAATGTACCCAAGAGAAATTTATGTATATTTTTTACGCAAAATTTGTGCAAGAATGTATCTATATCCACTTAATTTTTTTAAATGGACAAAAGTATATTTTTTATTTATTTATTTTTATTTTTTATGTATTTTATTTTACATATTTTTTGCATCATTTTTCATTTTTGCACAATGTATGCTTTTTTTTATTTTTGGTTAGAGTCCCCATACAATTACCACCCCCCTTATTTTGACCGTAATCTCTCCTACCCACCCCCCCATAGTGTGTCTCTGGCTTACAGTTGCTTGTTGGTTTTTATTTTTACTGTATTGTAATCAGTCTTTTTCCTGGTCCCTTATTTAGGTTTTCTAAATTCCTGCTATGAGTGAGACCATCCAGTATTTTTCTTTTTCTTTCTGGCTTATTTCGCTGAACATGATCCCTTCCAGCTCCATCCATGTTGCTGCAAATTGAATTAGTTTATCTTTTTTTTAAGATTTATTTATTTATTTATACAAGCACTGGGTACAGTAAGAAGCTCAGGGGGGTGAGAGAATTCACCAGAGCCAGAGCGGAGAGCAGAACAGGCAGACTGACGAAGCACACTGCTGAGGGGAGCAGTGGGCAGCAGGAGAGGTCTGCGCACCATGTGGGACCCTCGCCTGACGGCAGGGGATCGAACCAGCGCTTCAGAGACTGCAGGCAGTTTCGCAACCCAGCGCTCAACCACTGTGCCACCGGGGACGCCCGAGTTTGTCTTTCTTTGATTGCTGAGTAGTATTCCATTGTGTATATGTACCACATCTTCTTGATCCAGTCATCTATTTTTGGGCATTTGTGTTGTTTCCATAGCTTAGCTATTGTAAATAGTGCTGCTATAAACATAGAGGTGCAGGTGCCCTTTTGGATTAATGTTTGTGTGTCCTTTGGGTAAATACTTAGGAGTGGAGCTAAAAAGGAACTTCTCCAAAGAGGAAATGAGAATAGCCAAAAGGCATATGAAAAAATGTTCCACATCACTTGCAATCAGGGAAATGCAAATCAAAACTACAGTGAGACACCCACTGTCTTACACCAGTAAGAATGGCACATATTAAAAAAAATTATCCACTTTAATTTTAATAGTTTCAAACTGGAAACAATCTGAATATCTATCAACAGGTGAATGAATAAACAGATTATGATACATCCGTATGATGGAATTCTACTAAGCTACTAAAATGAATACAATACCAATACAACAACACTGATAAATGACAAAATAAAAAATGCTGAGTAAAAGAGGTCAGACAAAAAACACCATAAACAGCATGACTCCATTTACATAAAAGTGTACAAAGTGAAAATTAACGTGACAAAAAGTAGAATGATGGTTGCCTGGGTATGGGGACTGAGAGGCAAGGATGAGTGGATGGATTACCAAAAAGCACAATGAAATTTTGAGTGGTGATGGATATATTCGTTATATTAATTGTGTGATGGTTTCATCAACATATGTCTATATAGAGATATACATAAAGCCTTATCAAATCATGCACCCAAAATATGTGCAGTTGATTATAGATCTCAAAAAATTGTTAAAATAAATCTTCACTTTATTTAGTTTTTGGAATTTTTAAATTTATTTTATTTATATATGTTTTACATCATTTCTTATTTTTGTACAATGTGTGCTTTTTCCTCTCAGGTGTAGTCCCCATAAAATTCCCACCACCAATTCACCTGTGTACCATCACCATAGTCCCCTGTGCTCTTCCCGACCATTTTGATCCCCCTCCCTCCCCTTCCCCTGCAGAATGTCTCTGATTTATAGTTGCCAGTTAATTTTTTTTATTTATTATAATTATTATTTTTTTTCTGATTCCTTACATGGTTCCCCTATATTCCTCCTATAAGTGAAACCATCCAATACTTTTCTTGTTCATACTGGCTTGTTTCATTGAGCATAATCCTGTCCAGCTCCATCCATGTTGCTGTGAATGGCATGAGTTTATAATTTTTGATTGCTAAATAATATTCCACTGTATATATGTACCACATCTTCTTGATCCAGTCATCTATTTTTGGCCATTTGTTTTGTTTCCATAGCTTACCTATTGTAAACAGTGCTGCAATAAACATAGGGGTGCAGGTGTCCTTTTGAATTAATGTTTTTGTGTCCTTTGGATAGATACCTAGGAGTGGACTTGCTGGCTCATATGGAAGCTCAATTTTTAGTAGTTTGAGGAACCTCCACACAGCTTTCCATAGTGGTTGGACCAGTTTGCATTCCTACCAGCAGTGTAGGAGAGTTCGTTTTTCTCCACATCCTCGCCAAAATTCCTTGTTGCTAGTTTTTTTTTTTTTTTATATGTGCCATGCTCACTGGTGTAAAATGGTATCTCATTGTGGTTTTGATATGCATTTCCCTGATTATTACTGATGTTGAACATTTTTTCATATGCCTGTTGGCCATTTGCATTTCCTCTTTGGAGAACTGTTTTTTAGCTCTTTTGCCCATTTTTTTGACTGGGTTGTTTGCTTTGTTTTTGCTGAGTTTCATCAGTAAGGTGTCTCTTTGTTTCGGTTAATGTCTCTTTTGCTGTACAGAAGCTCTTTAATTTGATGTAGTCCCAGCTGTTTATCCTTTCCTGCACTATCACTGCTTTGGATGATGTGTCTTTAAAGATGTTATTGAGGTATATCTCATGTAGTGTTTCGCTTATTTTTTCATCTATATATTTTATGGTTTCAGGTCTTACGTCTAGTTCTTTAATCCATTTTGAGTTGGTTATTTTGTGCATGGTGTGAGGTAGTAGTCTATATCTTCATTCTATTGCATGTAGCAGCCCAGTTTTCCCACCACCATTAATGGAACAAACTTTCTTTGTTCCATTGCATATTCTTTGCTCCTTTGTCAATAAGTCTGTCAGCTTATTTCTGGGTTTTCTATTCAGTTCCATTGGTCTTTGTGTCTGTTTTTGTTCCAGTACCATGCAGTTTTCATTATTATGGCTTTGTAGTATACTTTGAAGTCTGGGAGTGTGGTACCTCCATTCCCCTTCTTTTTAGTCAGGAGAGCTTTGGCTGTTTGATGTTTTTTGTGGCTCCATATGAATTTCAGCAATATTTGTTCTATTTCTTTGAAGAATGTCATTGAAATATTTATTGCAATAGCACTGAATCTGTAGATTGCTTTTGGTAGGATGACCATTTTGATAATGTTAATTCTTCCAATCCACGAGCAGGGGGTGTCTTTCCATTTCTTTGTGTCTTCTTCTATTTTTTAAAAAATAATTTTATGTATTTTTACATCTTTTTTTTCATTTTTGCACAATGTATGCATTTTCATCTTTGTTATAGTCCCCCATACAATTTTTACCCCCCTTGTTTCCACCCTAATCCCTCCTCTCCTCCCCCCATAGTATGTCTCTGGTTTATAGTTGCTTGTTGGTTTTGATTTTTTCTTTATTATAATTAGTCTTTTTCCTTGTCCATTATTTAGGTTTTCTAAATTCCTGCTATGAGTGAGACCATCCAGTATTTTTCTTTTTCTTTCTGGCTTATTTCACTGAGCATGATCCCTTCTAGCTCCATCCATGTTGCTGCAAATTGCATGAGTTTATCTTTTTTGATTGCTGAGTAATATTCCATTGTGTATATGTACCACATCTTCTTGATCCAGTCATCTATTTTTGGGCATTTGTGTTGTTTCCATAGCTTAGCTATTGTAAATAGTGCTGCTATAAACATAGAGGTGCAGGTGCCCTTTTGAATTAATGTTTCTGTGTCCTTTGGGTAAACACCTAGGAGTGAAATTGCTGGATCATGTGCAAGCTCCATCTTTAGCAAGTTGAGCAATCTCCACACAGTTTTCTATAGTGGTTGGACCATTTTGCACTCCCACCAGGAGTGCAAGAGAGTTCCTTTTTCTCCACAACCTTGCCAATATTTGTTCTTTCTAGTTTTTTCTTAATATATGCCATTCTCACTGGTGTAAGATGGTATCTCATTGTAGTTCTGATTTGCATTTCCCTGACTACAAGTGATGTTGAACATTTTTTCATATGCCTGTTGGCCATTTGCATTTCCTCTTTGGAGAAGTTTCTTTTTAGCTCTTCTGCCCATTCTTCTATTTCTTTTAACACTCTTTCATAATTTTCTTGGTAGAAGTCCCTCACCTCTTTTATTAGGTTTATTACCAAGTATTTGATTTTTTTGTTTCAATTATAAAAGGGATGGTTTCATTGATTTCTTCTTCTTCCAATTTACTGTTTGCATATAGGAAGGCTACCGATTTTTGTGTGTTGATTTTGTATCCTGCTATTTTACTAAACTTGTTTACTGTTTTAATTAGTTTTTCTGTGGAGCTTTAAGGATTCTCTATGTATATTATTATATCATCTACAAAGAGTGATAATTTTACTTCTTCTTTCCCTATTTGGATTCCTTGTATGTCTTTGTCTTGTCTTATTGCTCTGGCTAGGACTTCCAGTATTATATTGAAAAGCAGTGGTGAGAGTGGACATTCTCCTCTTTATCCAGATCTTAATGGAAAGGATTTCAGCTTTTCACCATTCAGAATGACATTGGCTATGGGTTTGTCATGTATGGCTTTTATCATATTAAGGTATGTTCCTTCTATCCCAAGATTTTCGAGGGCCTTCATCATAAATGGACCATACCCAATTTTTGAATGCTTTCTCAGCATCTATTGATATGAGCATATGGTTTTTATTTTTCTTTTAGTTGATGTGCTGGATTACATTAATTGATTTTCAGATGTTGAACCATCCTTGCTTCCCTGGAATAAATCCCACTTGGTCATGGTGAATTATCTTATTGATGCATTGTTGGAGTCTGTTGGCTAGAATTTTACTGAGGATTTTTGCATCAGTGTCCATAAGAAACATTGGCCTGTAGTTATCTTTTTTGTGTTGTTCTTGTTTGGTTTTGGTATTAGTGGCTTAATAAAACGTATTTGGTAGTATTCCATCCTTCTCAATTTTTTGAAATAGTATGTGTAAGATAGGCACTAGTTCATTTCTGAACATTTGGTAGCAGTCATTTTTGAAGCTGTCTGGCCCTGTGCTTTAGTTTTGGGGGAGGTTTTTGATTACTCTTTCAATTTCACTGCTTGTAATTGGTCTGTTCAGGTGTTCTATTTCTTCTTTATCTAGCTTTGGATGATTGTACAGTTGTAGCAATTTGTCCATCTCTTTGAGATTGTTGAACTTGTTTGCATATAACTGTTCATAGTAATCTCTGATTATTCTTTTGATTTCTGCTATGTCTGTGGTAATTTCTCCTCTTTTGTTTATGATCCTATTTATTTGTGCTTTCTCTCTTTTTTCTTTGTGAGCCTGGCTAGAGGTTTGTCTATTTTGTTTATTTTTTCCAAGAACCAACTTTTGGATTCATTGATCTTTTGGATTGTTTTCTGAACTTCCATGTTGCTTATTTCTGTTTTGATTTTTTTAAAGATTTATTTACTTATTTATACAAGCACTGGGTACAGTCAGAAGCACAGAAGATGAGAGAATTCACGAGAGCCAGAGCAGGGAGCAGAACAGGCAGAAAGATGAAATACACTGCTGAGGGGAGCAGCAAGTGCACAGGAGAGGTTTGTCACGCCATGTGGGACCCTTGCCGGCTGCCAGGGATAGAACTGGCGCTGCAGAGGCTACGGGCAGCTTCGCAGCCCAGCACTCAACAACTGTGCCACCAGGGGAGACCCTGTTTTGATTTTTATTATTTCCTTCCTTCACTGGCTTTTGGGTTTTTTGTTGTTCTTTTTCTGGTTCTTTTTTTTTTTTTTAAAGATTTATTTATTTATGCATACAAGAGCTGGGGTACAGACCAGAGGTGTGGAGGGTGAGAGGATTCACCAGAGACAGAGTGGGGAACAGAACAGGCAGATTGACCAAAGTACACTGCTGAGGGGAGCAGTGGGTGAGTCAGGAGAGGACTGCTGCACCATGTGGGTTGCTCCCTGGCTGGCTGGGAATCGAACTCGTGCTCCAGTGGCTGCGGATTACTTCAGAGGTTGCATCTTAACCCTTGCGCCACCAAGGAGGGCCCATTTTTCCAGTTCTTTAAGGTGGGCTGTTTCTTGGGGTTCTTACTTATTTCTTGATGTGAGCCTGCATTCTATATATTTTCCTCTTATAACTGTTTTTGCTGTGCCCCATATGTTCTTGAGAATTGTATCCTCATTGTTGCTCATCTCAAAGTATTTTTTTAATTTCTCTTTTGATCTCCTCATTGATCCAATCGTCTTCCACTATTATGGACTTCAATCTCCATAAGGTAGGAGGGTTCCTTGCTTTCTTTTCATGGTGTATTTCTTGTTTGATGCCTTTATGTTCAGAGAAGATAGTTGGTATGACTTTGATCCTAGTGTATCTGTTGATGTTTGTCTTGTGTCACAATATGTGATCATCCTGCAGGATGATCCATCTGCACTTGAGAAAGATGTGTTCTCAGATTTTTTTGGGTGCAATGCCCTATACATGTCTGTTAAGCCCATGAGTTCTAGGTCCTTATTTAGAGCTCAAGTGTCCCTGCTTATTTTTTTTGTCTCATTTATCTATCCATTGGTGAGAGTGGTGTGTTGAGGTTTCCTACTATGTGTGTATTCTCTTTTTTTTTTTTTAACTTTTTTGGAAAGTACTTTAGCTCACACCATACACAAAAATCAACTCAAAATGGATTAAAGAACTAGACATAAGACCTGAAACCATAAAATATATAGAAGGAAATATAGGCGAAACACTATGTGATTTGCACATCAAAGACATCTTTACAGATACATCACCCAAAGCAGTGATAGTGAAGGCAAAGATAAACAGCTGGGACTACATCAAATTAAAGAGCTTCTGCACAGCAAAAAGAGACAATAACAAAAACAAAGAGAAACCCCACTGACTGGGAGAACATTTTTGCACCCAACACTAATGATAAAGGACTGATCACAAAAATCCGCAAAGAGCTGATGAGACTCAACAACAACAAAGAAAATAACCCAGTCAAAAAATGGGCAGAAGAGCTAAAAAGAAACTTCTCTGAAGAGGAAATGCAAATGGCCAACAGGCATATGAAAAAATGTTCAACATCACTTGAAATCAGGGAAATGCAAATCAAAACTACCATGAGATACCATCTTACACCAGTGAGAATGGCACATATTAAAAAAACTAGCAACAACAAATGTTGGCGAGGTTGTGGAGAAAAAGGAACTCTCCTGCACTGTTGGTGGGAGTGCAAACTGGTCCAACCACTATGGAGAGCTGTGTGGAGATTTCTGGACCTACTAAACATAGAGCTTCCATATGATCCAGCAATTCCACTCCTAGGTATTTACCCAAAGGACACAGAAACATCAATTCCAAAGAGCACCTGCACCCCTATGTTTATAGCAGCACTGTTTACAATAGCTAAGCTTTGGAAATAGCCCAAATGCCCAAAAATAGATGACTGGATCAAGAAGATGTGGTACATATATACCATGGAATATTACTCAGCATTCAAAAAAGATAAACACATGCAATTTGCAGCAACATGGATGGCACTGGAAGGATCATGCTCAGCAAAATAAGCCAAAAGAAAAAGAAAAATACCGGATGGTCTCACTCATAGCAGGAATCTAGAAAACTTAAATAAGGGACCAGGAAAATGAATAACTATAAGAAAGTGAAAATCAAAATCAACAAAAAACTATGAACCAGAGACACTTTTTGGGGGTGGGGGGCGGGAGGGGAGGGATTGGGGTCAGAATGGGGGGGTTGCAATTGTATGGGGAATATAAAAATAAAATTTATTATAAAAAAAATTCTATTACACTAAAAAAAAAATATTTATTTATTTATTTATTTATTTATTTATTTCTTTATTTATTTATTTATACAGCACTGGATACAGTCAGAAGCGCAGGAGGGTGAGAGAATTCACCAGAGCCAGAGCGGGAGCAGAACACGCAGACTGACGATTCACTGCTGAGGGGAGCAGTGGGTGGCAGGAGAGGTCTGTGCGCCATGTGGGACCCTCGCCCGGCAGCCGGGGATCGAACCGGCGAGGCAGAGGCTGCAGGCAGCCTCGCAACCCAGCTCTCAACCGCTGCACCACCGGAGAGGCCCTATGTGTGTATTCTCTTTAATGTCTATTTTCAGAAATGATAATAATCGTCTGATATATTTTGCTTCTCCTTCACTTGGTGAATATATGTTGATGAGTGTTATGTCTTCCTGATGTATTGTCCCCTTAATCACAATCTAGTGACTGTCTATGTCTCTTTTTATCCTTTTAGTTTAAAGTCTATTTTATCTGATATAAGTATAGCTGTTCTTGTCTTCTATTTTGGTCTATTTGTTTGTAGGATTGTTTTCCAACCTTTACTTTCAGTCTATTTTTATCTTTCGTAGTTAAATATTTAAATATTTGCTGGAGACAGCAGAATGTTGAATTTTGTTTTTTATTTATTTTTTTAAAAGATTTATTTATTTATTTATTTATTTATTTATTTATTTTCTGACTGGGTACAGTCAGAAGTCAGGAGGGTGAGAGAATTCACCAGAGCCAGAGCGGAGAGCAGAACAGGAAGACAAACGAAGTACACTGCTGAGGGGAGCAGCGGGCGGCAGGAGAGGTCTGCGCACCATGTGGGACCCTCGCCAGAGGCCAGGGATTGAACCGGCACTGCTGAGACTGCAGGCAGCTTTGCAGCCCAGCGCTCAACTGCTGTGCCACCAGGGAGGCCCAAGGATTTTGTTTTTTAATCTAGCCTGTTACTCTGTGTTTTTAGTAATGAGTTTAGTCCATTTTCATTTAGGCTTAATATTGATACATTTGCATCTGTATTTGCCATTTTGTTTGTCTTTTTGTGATTCTATTCCTTACTTTGTTCTGTTCTTCCTAATCATTCCTGTTAGTTTGGTTTTAAGGCTTCTTGTAATATTTTTTGGAGTTTGGGTTTAGTAGTAATGAATTTCTGGAGATTCTGTATGTCTGTGAGGGTCCTTATTTTTTCCTTCATAGTGGAAGGACTGCTTTGTGGGGTATTCTTGCTTGGCATTTGTTGACTTTAGTATATTAAATATGTTTCTCCATTCTTTTCTTACCCATAATGTTTCTTCAAAGAATTTTTATGTCATCCTGATTGGTTTTCCTTTGTAGGTTATCTTTTTCTTCCCCCTCATCATTGTCATTATTTTTTCCTTGCTCTGGACTTTGGGAGCTTTACCATTATGTGTCTTGCTGTACTTCTCCTTTTATTGTGGTAATTTGGTGTTCTCACTTATATGTCTATTTTCATCTCCTTCTTCTCGCTTGGAAAGTTCTTTTCAATTATCTCCTTGTCTCTCTCCTCACCTCTGGGATTTGTATAACTCTTATATTCCCTTTCCTCATGGTGTCAGATAGTTCTCGAAGTGTTTCTTCATTTTTTTCCCTTTGTCTTCTCTTTCCTTTTCTTTTTTGGTTCTTATTATATCTGTATCTTTGAGAGTACTGATTTGTTCTTCAATTTCATCAATCCTATTTTTGTTACTTTTCCCAGAGCTCTTTAGCTCCTCCATTAATCTCTTAATATCCTGTGTTTCCTTCATTTACTTCTTCAAAGACTCAATTTCATTTTTCAATTCATTAATTATATTTCTCATATGGTTCTTTTACTTTTCATCTTGTTTATGTTTTTTAATCATGGCGATTCTCAATTCTCTACCTGTCAGGTGGAAAAGTTCTTCCATGTCATTGTTGTTGAGTTCTGGGGGCAGATTTTATTTATCGGTGTGTCCTTCCACAAAGGCTTCCTTGGTTATTTATATTTTTCCTTCTCCCTGTTGTTTGTTTTCAAATTTGTTCTATGCACTGGGATGCTGTACCACTGGTACTAGCAGGCATCTCTTTGGAGTGCTCCTCCTGGAATGATGGGAAGTGGTGGCCAGACTGAGTCCAGTGCTATCACCCCAGATTTCACAAGGACAGTGATGCTGTGGGTGGGTTGATGGGGGTTATCCCTGAACATCACTGATTCTCTTCTACTGGTCTCTTCCCCTACATGCACATCTTAATCTACAATGCTGGACTTGGTCTGTGCATGTGTAGGGGTTCACACAGACTCTAACACTGTGTGTAGGCCAGAAGGCACTCTCCCAAGCGGTTGCTGTTCCCTGTGGGGGCTGGGCCCCTCCCTCTGCCTTCCTGGCTTTACTCATTGTACTGGATGGTGTGCATGGGTGCAGAGGAGACACTGGCCTCCAATAGCCCAGTGAGCCAAGAGGTGTTTTCCTGAGACCAGCTGCCCACCTTTGTTTGCAGGGCCCTCCCTCAGCATTTACTTCATTCCAGAAGGGGTCCTGGATGTGTGTGGGGGGAGTTGTTACTGGTTTTCAACAGCCTTGCAGGTAGGCTCACACTTATCTGGGACCCACTGTTCACCTTGATAGTGGAGCCCTCCCTATGCCTTTACTCAGTTCCAAAAGGGGGTGTGGGGTCTCCAGCCTCCAATGGCCCTCGTGGCAAGCCCCTGCTTTCTGGAGGACCACATTTCACCTTGATGGTGGAACCTCCCTTTGCCTTTACTCAGATCAGAAAATCTTCGTTTAACTTTAGATGGGGATTTTTCTATCATTTTTAACTAAAAAAAAAAAATAAGTGATACAATCCTTATAAGGTAGGCACTCTATGTCTAAATAATACATTTAACCAACTTCCCATATACCCAATTATATAATGATGAAAGGTAACCCATATAAATTAAATTAAAACTAGCATTTGGAAAAGAGAAGAGGAAACAGCCCGCAGCGCTCACCACCAGTGCAAAAGTCCGGCTCTACTGGGGTAGCAAATACTCCCTTCCCTGTTAATAGAGTGAATTCTTTGATCAGTCTACCTGTGGGTGTGCCTTGGGAGAATTTCTCTGGCCTGCTATCCCCCTTCACACTGTAGTCAATAGTTATTGAGGGGAATTCCCCTTCTTGGGGTCACCCACTTCTTGTTGGCATATCATATTCTCATGTTTCTGAGAATATGATCCTTGATCCATCTGAGTCAGACCCATCTGTTTAAAATGCAGCCTCCTGGGGCTCACCCCTGAACTACTGAATCAGAATTGCTGGGAATAGAGCCTAGGAATCAGCATTTTACCAAACATTCTAGGTGACTCTTAGGTATACTGTAATTAAGAAGAATTAGATTAATCCTTTAATTGTCACTCCCATGTCACGCAAAGAAAAGTCCAACTTCAGTTTCAGTATTATTTCTTCTCACATTTATAATCCTTTCTGAGACTGCCTTTACCTAATGCTTCTCAAACTAAAGTTCATGGCATGTGGAGAGATCCAAAGTGTACTCTCAGTTGTCTACAAATTCTTCATAAACTATTTTAATTTTGTATCATTCTTTTGATGTTATTCTAAATATAACAATTATAATTCTAAATTTGGATGATTGCCTTATAATCAAGTCCAGCCATATAATTTTAGTACCCACATTACCACTGTACTTTATAATAATCTTGGTACCAAGGTATATTATTTCAGTTGTCGAGGGGTATAATAGTATTTATGCCCCTCTGTCCTTAGATAGTGATATATAACAAGTCCCAGTTCTTGTCACAAAGTGTAGGTATAGGAAAGCCTCTCTGACACTAGTAGATATCCAGGTGACCTCGAAGTACACCTTCAAGTGCTATGGATCACACGTTGGCTACATGATTTTGGTAGATGTCTTAAGACACTGACTGGACTTATTTTCATTCATGTGACAAGAGAGCAGTGAGAAATTAAGGTTCTGGGGTAAAGGCAGGGCAACTGTTTTCTCCTACAATGATAGATTCTTAGGCTGCAAGTTTCCAAATTATAAGTAAGATGATGCTTCCATTCCTTAGAGAGAGAGACCCTTGACACTTAGGCTTGACCATTGTTCTGGGTTTGTTCTTCTGGTTCCAATCAGTGTTTCTTGAGGTAGTAATCCTCATCCATTGATCTGACTCTTCTCAGGCCACTGACCAACTATATAGTTATACCCAATGGCTGGTCTCCATTACCTTGAACTGTGGGTTAACATTTTCATTTCTTTAAAAAAAAAAAAAACAAGAAAAAATATTTGGAGGCAGTAGTTATATAGTAATAAAAATTTAATTATGTTCAAAACTGAAAATAACTTCCCTACATTCAATTTTGAATATAAAACTAAAATCCACTGAATTTTACATGTTAAATAGGGTGAATTTTATGGTGTGTAAATTCTATCTCAATTTAAAAAATTTAATTTGTTTTAAAAAAAGTTTTCTTTTCTTTCAAGATATCACTCTACCCCCAAGAAAGACTTCTTACTACAATGTGGGTGTATGTGTGTCACAATTTGAGCTCCCATAACCTACTATATTATCCTCCCAATAAAAATCGGTGTGCCTTTACAAGGAAAACTCACTCCCTACCCCACAGCCCTTTCTAAGAGCAAAAGGAATGGGTCATCTTCTAGAATTGGTACAAAAATTCCTGCCTGGTGGTTTCAGGGTTGATTGACTCAGCAGTCAAATGACATCACCAATAGTAGCACAAGGGGCTGTCATTCTTTTGTCTCTGGTTTCCTCTACTGACAGCATACTTTCTTCTTGATTACAAGATGGTTGTAGCAGTTCCAGCATTGCATGTAGACACAGCACCATGCTGTTTAGAGGAAGGAAGTTTTGTCTTATACATTTTCTATTACTGAGGAAAACCATTCTCAAAAGTTCCCCAGTCAACTTCCCCTAAGGTCCTAGGACTGGGGCACATGCCCTTACCTAAACTCATCAGTAGCAAGGAAAATGAGTTAGTCAATGATTGGCAATGATTATTCAAGATTCTACCACCATCCAAACACAAGGGTTAGGTAGCACCCCTTCCCTAAGCACACAACCATATAAGGACTGTCCCTACAAGGAAGAGGGAGAAGAAATGGATTTTGGCAGACAACTAGCAGATCCCTATCCCCAGATTCCTTAGGTATAGACTGGTTCAAAGGATACTAAGAGGTTTCTCCAGAGCAGTAAGTGGGTGGGCAGCTTAATAGGTGGCTGTCTCCATCTCCCCATTCGAATTCACTATCTAAATCATTCATCCTTAGATGGTTCAAGTGCTATTTCCCTCAATTTTGTACAAAGCTGAAGCCCTCGAAAGATTTGTTCTTGCCTTCTGTGTATGAAGATATTGTTTACTATCTACAATGAGGTATGTGGGAATAGTTTTCCTAACCAATCCCTTTATAAGCAGTAAGTTATTTTGGTAGGTCACTTTACCTGGATTTGCCCCCCCCCCACTTTCTTACCACACTTTGTATATATAGGAAGTGCCCAAGTTTCCTTATCATATGCAAGGAAGTAGCTATTTAGTGATGGCTTGCAACATAATCCCAAATTTCACAGTAGCATCCAGGCCACTTATCCTGTTTCTCTAGATTTTCCCTCTTCTTATTTGTGATGAAAAGCTGTAAGGTCTAGCTTACCAGCCCCTACCAAGGGTACTAAGGAGAGTGGACACAGAGTGAAACCTGACCCATTCCAAATCAGAGATCAGTGGGCAGTCAAGTGTATTATCCAAAAGCCAAAAAGCAGGGACAAAATTTATAGCATTAATTTATTTTAATGGCATTCATTCATCTTGGTGGCATTTCAGATGTATGTTGGTAATGCCTCATATTGGTTCCACTTTCTTTTTTGACCAGACTCTAGCATCCCAAATATATTTAGTCAGTTAAACCTCTGTGATTGTGGGTTCCCCCACAATCAGTGGGGTTCAGTCCTGAACTTCTATACCCTAGCTCTCCAAAGTCCTGTTGTCAGCAAATGTAAATGTAGGGGAGGGTTCATATGCTGAAAATTGTAGCGCATAAACTTTCTAGAGCTGTTGTAAATGGACATCTTATCTTTGGAATCAAATGGCTAAAATCAGAAAATATGGTGTGGTGACTGGTTTTGTCCCCAGGTATGTTCAGGTACATCCCATCAACGGATCAAAGGCAATGGCTTTCTGAGAAAACTAAATGTTCTCTCTCTATCCACCACCATCACCCACTTGTTCCCAGATCACTCAAGTCATCAAGCCAGGGTCTTTAGACAAGGAAGTTAGATTCTGAAGACCACATACCAATTGTTTGCTCTGGTTTGTGGGCACTGAAGTTCTGGATACAGTCCCTATCTCCAAATATTAGGCAGTTTTAGTCCCTCCAAACTTGGAGCAAAATATGAAGGCCCTGGGGGAAGTAGAGCTTTTGTTTTATTCTTTGACCACTTTTCTCAGCCCAGGGTTAGCCCACTGTGCCTTCCTCTACTCTGTCCTGAGGTAGCAATGACTAACTTGGTGTCATGTGACATTAAGGAGCCCCTAACCGTTACCCTGCGTTAGGTCTTTTGCTACTCGTTTTGAGTGTGCATTTGAACCCACTTCCTCTGGTTAGGGACTTCCCCACCTTATGATTCTTGGAAGGACGCAGAACCTGCCTCCCCCTATAGACTTAAAAATGTCACATTCACTCCCCTCACAGCTAAGATACTAGCATTAACATCATCCAGTCACCCTAAACTTGGTATTTGGGAGTTAGAGACAAAGAATTAGAGATCCGGGCAGAGTCTCTCTCAGGCGGCACTAGCATTCACATCAAGACGGAGCTCCATGCAGGGCAACAGTGGTGAAAGACGCAGACTGGTGTACTTAGAGGTGCAGCAGTGGGCTCCTCACCAGACCAGTTCCACCGCGTGGTTTGAGGTTTGTTCCTGCCTGCAAACCTGCTTCTCCAGCCTGCCTGCTAATTCTGGGAGCTGCCCAATATTCTTTTAATGAATTCTTTTTCTGCCTAAATCATCAGAGTCCAATTGTGTTGCTTGCAATCAAGACTGATATACAGGTATATCTCTTTCAGGAATTTGCTGTACTTCTGAGAAGTCGCGAAGGGCTTTGGCCCCAGGGAAAGTTGAAGGGGATTCTTTGTAGATGTCCATTCTGTTATGAATACCAAAATTAGAAACTATAAGGCTACCCACCACTGTCCCACAGTAGCTAATTTAGTATCAGTGAGCACGTATGTTCTGAGCAATGCTGGAAAGCCCCTTTGAAAGAGCATTTGCCCTCACAGAAGACTTTGTAATGTATCTTGAAATAATTAATTTTATAATGTCCTTTTTTTTTTTTATTTTTTTCCACTTCTGCTTTTATTTTATTTTTTTAAATAATAAATTTTATTTTTATATTCCCCATACAATTGTAACCCCCCCATTCTGACCCCAATCCCTCCCCTCCCGCCCCCCACCCCACAAAAAGTGTCTCTGTTTCATAGTTTTTTGTTGATTTTGATTTTCACTTTCTTATAGTTATTCATTTTCCTGGTCCCTTATTTAAGTTTTCTAGATTCCTGCTATGAGTGAGACCATCCGGTATTTTTCTTTTTCTTTTTGGCTTATTTTGCTGAGCATGATCCCTTCCAGCGCCATCCATGTTGCTGCAAACTGCATGTGTTTATCTTTTTTGAATGCTGAGTAATATTCCATGGTATATATGTACCACATCTTCTTGATCCAGTCATCTATTTTTGGGCATTTAGTCTGTTTCCAAAGCTTAGCTATTGTAAATAGTGCTGCTATAAACATAGGGGTGCAGGTGTTCTTTGGAATTGATGTTTCTGTGTCCTTTGGGTAAATACCTAGGAGTGGAATTGCTGGATCATATGGAAGCTCTATGTTTAGTAGGTCCAGAAATCTCCACACAGCTCTCCATAGTGGTTGAACCAGTCTGCACTCCCACCAACAGCGCAGGAGAGTTCCTTTTTCTCCACACCCTCGCCAGCATTTGTTGTTGCTAGATTTTTAATATGTGCCATTCTCACTGGTGTAAGATGGTATCTCATGGTAGTTTTGATTTGCATTTCCCTGATTACAAGTGATGTTGAACATTTTTTCATATGCCTGTTGGCCATTTGCATTTCCTCTTCAGAGAAGTTTCTTTCCTACCTCATGGAGATTAAAAACCACACTACTGGAAGACCACTGGACTAATGAGGAGATTAAAGAAGAAATTAAAAAATTCTTTGAATTGAATGACAAGGAGGACACCAATATCCTAAATGTATGGGATGCAGCAAAAGCAGTAATAAGAGGAAAATATATAGCAATAGAAGCTCACATCAAGAAACAAGAAAGAACTCAAAGAAACAATATAATGTCCTTTATAGTAGATCTGATCCCTGTGAATGTATTATTTTGAAATGGTGATTTAAAATTGTGCTTTGGCAGGAACTGAATATTCAAATATAATGAGTTTAATTGATTATAGAGTGTTTCTTTTGAGATGACACAGTAACTGCTGGCATTGAGTCTGCCACTCCACTGTGTAGAAAGGCTTTCAAAGTTTATTTTGGTACATTTGAAATCTGGCTCTCTCTCCAAGTTCAGGCATAGACTCTAGCCCTAAATGATAAGACACTAGCAACTTTCTAAAACCTGACCAAAATGGGGGCCATGCCTTGTTAGAACTTTGAATTTCAGCTATATGGGTCTGTCTAGGAAGACTATGAGGCCATCCACTTCCCATAATGCCAGGGACCACCTTACTCATTTATCTCCACCTGCTGTGTCCACTTCAGAGGGTCAAAAGTGGGGTACATTGGGTGTTGTGGCAAAACTGCCCACAGAGATCTTAAGCATCTAGGACTTGGGAGGGATTTGGAGAGTGCCTACATACCAAGAATATATGTGTGGATAGGAAAGTTTTGGGGGGTTGATGGAATTGTTTTATTTCTTCATAGTAATGGAGGTTTTATGACTTTAGTTCCATCTAAGTCATAAAACTGTACACTAATAAGAGTAAATTTTATTGTATTTAAATTTAAAATATTTTTTAAATACTTAAAAAAGAATCTGAGTGCTGGAATATCCATCTTCCATGTATGAACAGCATGCAACACATGAGCACAGTGAAAGACAGGTTCTCCATCTAATCCAAAAGCACTATGTGACTAGCATAGTTCACACCTCAATAGTTATCTCATATGTGAAATTTTAAAACTTGTGAGTGACTACCTATTTTAGGGTCCAGGAATTCAAATTTGGGAGAAGGACACTGGACATGGTTTCCTTGAAGACTCCTGCTAAAGGTTGAAAGAATCTGTATCCCTTTTGTCTTGACATAGTACTATCTCTAAGCTGACATCTATGTGCATAATAAAAGATTTGGGAGGAACACATAATGCTGAGAAAGCAATTTGCATTGAAAAGTACCTAAGGCCCAAATTCCCAGTAATAGGACAAACTTCCACAAAAGTTTTGTGGGGTGGTTGCATTCCCACCATTCTCCTGTTTTGTTGGCCAAGCCCTGATCACAAACATCTCCAGGTTCTGTGACACACAACTGCACAACTCTTGGTTGACCTCCTGTCCAATCAGCTCTCAACCTTGACTCTGGTTTAGAATCTCTTGGTATACAGGTCACCATCCAGACCAATTAGATAAGAATCTGGGGTGTGGGGTGAAAACATCAACATTTTTAGGAATCCTTCAGGTTACATTTATACTTTTGAAAGGTGGCAAGTTTCTATTTCATGGACTGGCAGGAACACAGGAAGAGGGGTATACTAGTCTGTTCAGGATGCCATAAAAAAGTGCCATAGACTGGATGGTTTAAACAACAGAAATTTATTTTCTCATAGTTCTGGAGGCTGGCAGTCCAAGATCAAGGTGCTGGCAGGGTTCATTTCTCTTGAGTCATTTGTCTTTGGCTTGCAAATGCCCCCCCCCCACCTTTTGCCTCTTCACAGGGTTGTCCCTATGTATTCATGCACCCTGATATCTCTTTGTGTGTCATAATCTCCTGTAAGGACATTAGTCAGATTGGATCAGGGCCTACTCTAAAAGTCTTGTTTTAATTTAGTTTTCTCTTTGAAGGTTCTCTCTCCAAGTTCAGTCACATTTTGAGGTACTGGGGTTTAGGGCCTTAACATAAGATTGTGGGAAGAGGGAGACACTATTCATCCCCTAACAAGGGAGATTGTGCATTCTATAATACTCCTCAGCATTTTTGTTAGTTTTACCTGTTGGGTTTAATAATCAAACTCATGTGGCTGCCTGCATCAGAGGTAGGAGACTAGAGTTTCACAGGGCAGTCCAGGTTCTACCTTCATGAGACCATTCTCCCAAACCAACTACTGTTCCTCTTAGGACCAATTTTGGGCACTTCTGTTTTGTTCCAGAAGGCTCTGAAATGGATCTGAATACTATTATTCAAATTAACTACAATTCAAATTAACATCATTCAAATTAACTCCAACTTTCTTGCCTCATCCTAGGTTGTAAAGTCTATCTCTGCTGTCTTACCCTTCCTAAATTATACCCAGCCACATGCACTGTCCAATATGGCTCATTAGAAGTTATACATTCAGTGCGCCATGTGGGACCCTCGCCGGCGGCCAGGGATTGAACTGGCGCTGTAGAGGCCACGGGCAGCTTCACAGCCCAGTGCTCAACCACTGTGCCACCAGGGGAGGCCCCAACCAGGAGGTTATTAATGAAGTTTCCGAACTGGGCATTTCCCAGGTTCCTACAACAGCAAGTGGCATTCAGGTGTCAGCAGAGGCTGCGTTCATTTTCACAGACACAGAGGACGTCTAGGTGAGCCATCTGAGAATCCCATGTCCAGCCAATACCACCCAGCCAAGAGCTCATGTTGCTGGAGCAGTTGCTGGCCTCCAGTGCCTAGAGCTACAGCAACACCGGCTTCCAGAATGAAGACGACTTCTGTGACAACCAGAACACATCAGGAAACAACTCACTAAGGAGCAGAGTTGGGCTGATAAACAAAGAGCAAGTAAACCAGCTACAGGGTGAAGCGCAAGTTACCATTGAACAGGATTCCAGAAGAAATAAAGAAGCCACAGAGGATGGTCCAGAAACATATCAAGAAGGGTACAGACTTAAACCAAAGAAACAACCACACCTACCTCCTATTTTGTTTCACCACTTGGTTTTATCCTTACCTAATTTTAAACATTATGACATTAGAGATTATCACCACCATGAATCCCTCTTCCCAGCTAACCCACCCAACACCATAATAGAAAAGTTAATGGAAGTGTAGGATGATCAACACTGGTAAATTCAAATTGTTGCTTCCTGGGGACCCAATATCCAGGACAGTCTTCTAATTAAAGGTATATATATTTCCAACTAATTGCTCCAGTCCACACAAAAGTAGTTAATTCGTCTTCTCAACATCATTTGATAAGCATTTGACTTCTCCAATCCCGATCCTCCTTAAATCCCAACAAATTTGCTCTTATCTGTATTATTCTGATGGTCATTCAAGTTCTAATCATTTCATAAGGAAAAGAAACAAATTACTATCTTTATTTTGGGGGTCAGGAAAATGAAGGTCAGAGAATTGACTTACCAAAGGTTAGTCAGCTAAAGAAGAACAAAGCTAGCTTACAATTTCAGCTTCTGTTTCCCAGTCCAAGATTGTCTGGTACTCAATCATAATACGAAAGTATTTGTCAGTTTTTGAATTCCTATTTAAATTTGATTTTAATGCATACATCTCCAAGGAACTTTGTTTTTATATATTAAAAAATATATATCTAAAGTTGGTAAGAATTAGGATTAAAATCTCCTGTCACATATACACAATCAAGAATATTTACCACCTTGGAGACCCAAGGTCAGCTCCAGCCTACGTTTTACTTTATGGAACTCTGACCCTGAGAGCTAAGAGTTTTTCTAAGATGGTGAGAGATGCTGAGACTTCAGAGATTTAAAAATCTGATAAACGCAACCTAAAGTAAATGGATGTACCCAAATAATTGGCACCCTTCTCCACAAAAAAAAAAAGTTATACATTCAGTCCAAATGATGAAACAAAAATGTCCCAAAAAATGTATAAATGACAAAAACTTGAACTATGTGAAATCTCTCCTGTTATAAAACTCTTGGGAGAAAAATAAATTCCAAAATTCAAAGGAAATTTATATTTTCTTCCTAATTTTTATTTATGGTCACTCTTAGCTAGAAGGGTCTCACTCTGAATTATGAAGAAAATGGAGTTTCCTTTGCTAAATGCAACCTGGCCGGTCATCTAGTGGAATAGGTGAAGATCATGTGGGACCTCCAAAAAAGAATTAATCCAACTCCAAGATTCTCATATGTCCCACTGTCCTAGCACTCAAAAAGTTAATTGGATACACAAGATTTTCTCAGCATCAGTACCATATGTACAAACTTCAGAAGAGAGTAACACAAAGAAGCTTGCCTGACAAGCCCAGAAAGTGGAACATTCTTCAGAACCATTGACCAGGTACCTTTAGAAAATCAGCATCAGGGCCTCCCTGGTGGCACAAGGGGTTAAGAAGCAACCTATGAAGCTATTTATAGCCACTGAAGCATGAGTTCGATCCCCAGCCAGCCAGGGAGCATTCCACATGGCGCAGCAGACCTCTCCTGACTCACCCGCTGCTCCCCTCAGCAGTGTATTTCAGTTGATCTGCCTGTTCTGTTCTGTTCCTGACTCTGTCTCTGGTGAATCCTCTCACCCCCTGTACCTCTGGCCTGTACCCTAGTTCTTGTATGTATAAATAAATAAATCTTTTAAAAAAAGAAATTTAAAAAAAGAAAAGAAAATCAGCATCATTAAAAATGGTGTCCATGCTAAATTAAAAGAGACTTAAGGGACATAAGAACTGGCTGCAATACATGGTCTATTTTGGGTACCACTTTGGATATAGGAGACTTTTTAAAGTCATTTTGGGAAATATGAATATGATCTGGATTGAGATGAATTGAAAATTCACTGAAATAGCAAAATAGAATTTAACAACTGAAAAAAAGCAGGCTATAGAACAGTACATGTAGTAAGATTTGAGTTTGATAATAAAATAAAAACATGGGCAGGGTTGTGGAGAACAGGGAGCATAGAGGGGGAGAAAGGAGGGGGGAGGGCCTGAGATATAGATCCTGCAGCTTTTGTACTAGAGTCTTATAGTAGTGATTTCTGGGTAGTGAAAATTTTATTTATTTATTATATTTCTGTCTATATTTCCTAACTTGCTACAATGTATCGATACTGCTACTGAATCAACAAAAAGTTGTGTAAAAGAAAAAAAATTTAGTCTCAAGCAAACCTCATACCCTGAAGCACTTATCCGAAGAAAAATTATCTGGCTAGAAACAAATACATACCCATACTGCAGTCAAAAAGCAAAGTTTATAGTGGTGACGATCATAGCTCATGTAGGAAATGTGAGAGACAGAGGAAATTGTCTTGCTTTCAGCCTTAATTGGAAGCAACTTAGATTGTGCGAGCTGTCTGGGGCCCATAATCTCTCTTCTTAAACTTTACTGGGATTTATCAAGAGATAAATGAACTCAGGTTACTATGCTTGGTGGGGTTCCATGCATGCTTTCTGTTTCCTCTCTCACAGAAAGGAATCTGAAACATTCCTAACTTCTTGAAAAGTTAAGAGATTTTCCAGGGTGGCCCTCCTTGCAGCTTCTTTCCTCAATGCCAAAATTGTTCAAAACCTCTTAAATCCCATTTTTGAAACCTGTGCTCCTGGTATTCAGAATTACCCTGACAGTGGGCTTGGGGTGGTGACCCAGCTTCCACACTCTCTTGTAAGCAACTACCTCCTTCTTAAACAACAGAAATTTACTTCCTCATGGTTACTTTTTCTGATGTCAGCATGAGTGTGAGCATGGTTCAGAACCTTGCTGTAGTTTTCTATTGCTGCCAAAACAAATTACCAAAAACTTAATGTCTTGAAACTAATGTTGTATTTTAAAGTTCTGGGGGTCATATATCCTTCATGAATCTCACTAGTTGGTAACTAAGAAGCTGGGAAACTTATTCCTATCTGGAAACTCTAGGGGAAAATCTGTTTCATGTTCATTTGGATTGTTATCAGAATTCAGTTCCTTATGGTATTTGGACTGAGATTCCCATTTTCTTTCTGGTGACAAATTGAGGCTGCCTGTATTGCTTAGTTTAAGACCCCTCCTCTACCTTTAAAGTCAGGAATAAGGTTCTAACCCTTCTCTAGTCACACCTCCATGACCTACTCTTCTTCTATTATCTTCCACATTTAAAGATTACTTTGATTAGACTATGCTCACACGGGATGATCTGCCCATCTGAAGGCCCTTAATCTTAATCAAATCAGCAGATTCTCTTTGGCCATGGAAGGTAACAAATTCACAAGTGCCAGGGATTAGGACCTGGCTGTCTTTGATGGGTCATGTTATGCTTACCACCCTTGCATTCTCTGTACATGCCTTTCTCTTGGTCTGGGATCAGTATTCCTCATATCTAGTATTGTTCCCCAGTGGTCACTGCTGTGGCTTCTTGTTTAGAATGTCTTGGGTTGCATAAAGCGTGATTATTCAGATGAATCCTGTAGGGTAAGGAAAAGGTATCAGGCTTTTCTGCCCTCCCGCCATCAGGATAGATGATGGATCCTTGCAGTCCTGAATGCATGCCTGATGGTGGGCACCTGGAATAGGGTGTGGGCATAGGTAGATGGGATTCACCTGGGCTAAGACTGTGCTTTTAAGGGCGGCATCACAGGGACACTAGCAGCAGCAGAAGTCGAAGGAGAAGCCAAAGCAGAAGCAGAACGAACGCCAGAGAGTCCAGATAGAGTAAAGACTTGCTGGGGGCTGGGAGGCCTCCCAGCCTCCCAGCCCCCCAGCCAGCACCCCTGCCTGCCATATGCCTGGTGAACCCCAATAAAAGACCTGCAAAAAACCACTGAGGACTCTGACTCCTCCTTTACCTGATCTGCATGGGATCAGAGAACCTGCACTGTGTCCAGTCCTGCCTTTACAATTGGCGTAGCCGGCAGGATCCATGCAGATGGGTATTGGAGCCCTCCAAAGACCTGGAGGGACTAAGGAGTAACAGTGTTTGACTGTGACGACGCTGGAGGCGCCATGGCGGCACAGAAGGTGGACACCTTCCGGGAGCTGTGGGGTGAGACCTCAGCTGGAGGAGGAGACGCCCGGGAGGACCAGCCAACGACCCCTAAGGCAGCAAGAATCATCGGCGAAAAGTGGACCATGATTCAGAGCTTGCCAGTGCTGATTCAGGGAGAGGCCAACGGACTTCAACTGCTGGACATGGACTGATGAACTTGGATAGACAATCCCGCCAGAAGGTGGAGGACCTTGCAGGTTGTTATGTTTTGGGACCCTGGGGGTGGAACAGTTTTATTTGTAAACCCCAGGAGATGGGAATCTGGGGATGGCCAGTGGGCCTTGATGGCCGAAAGCAGCCTGTGCATGCCCAGCAGCCAGGTGGAGGAGAAAAGCCAACTGAGAAGGCAAAAGCTGGTACTAATGCTAAGGTGAGAAGCCCTGAGTGGCTGTTAAGCAGCCTGAGTATGTTGAAGACCTGTGAGTCTCATAAAATCACGTGTGTTTGATGCCCTGCTCATTCTTGAGTGAGGGTGAGGAGCTAAGGAACCCATCCTTGGGGGACGGGTGGGGAATGTGGCTTGGGATGGAGCCCAAGCCAAATGTAGAGTTTGGATCCCCTGCTTGTGCAGTGGGTTGGCCTGAGTGCAGGGGTCTGCGAGTCACATGGGTGGCTATGAAAGCCGAGTGTTGGAGACACTGCAGACAGAAACCTTGAGGGTTGGCGATTACCCCCAACAGTATAGAATCACCAATCCCAGAGTGAGTGTATCCTGGGGGTGGATGCTGTGTGTGGCTTATAGCCAAGACTACAGCCAGAGAAGGCCAGAAAGCCTGACGGCTCCTGGCGTGTTATAGTAGATGCCGTGAATGGTTCCCCTCCCTCGTATGAGCAGTGCCTTCGGCAGCAGATTTGGTGGCTCATCTGCTGGTACCAATAATTGTCTTTTGCACTAGGTTGGGGCCCTGCCTGGACTTATTTGTGTTCTGTTGTATTTTGTTATATCGCGATGTATTTGCTTTTGTGGGCTATGGCTGCATTGTTATGTTTGCTAAATTGTATATATGTAGATTATATGGCAGAAAACCCTGAGGGGGTGGACTGTAGGGTAAGGAAAAATGTCAGGTTTTTCTGCCCTCCCGCCATCAGGATAGATGATGGATCCTTGCAGTCCTGAATGCATGCCTGATGGCGGGCACCTGGAATAGGGTGTGGGCATAGGTAGATGGGATTCACCTGGGCTGAGACTGTGCTTTTAAGGGCGGCGTCACGGGGACGCCAGGAGAAGCTGAAGCAGAAGCCGAGAAGCCCTGCCAGCCTCCCAGCCCCCCAGCCAGCACCCCTGCCTGCCATATGCCTGGTGAACCCCAATAAAAGACCTGCAAAAAACCACTGAGGACTCTGACTCCTCCTTTACCCGGTCTGCATGGGATCAGAGAACCTGCACTGTGTCCAGTCCTGCCTTTACAAATCCCCACCACCCGCATCTCTATCTTTCTCTATCTCTACCTCTACCTCTCATTTATTTTACGTCATGAATTACCCTCAAAGGATTTCTGAACTTACATTCAGAAGCTTCTGTCTTTAGGTCCTGATGAAGAAAAATACCTCCACCTTGGGTTTGCTGCCCTTGTGAAAAGTCTGACTTTTTTGGAACTTAAGTAGCACTTCACCAATAGGAAAGGCAGTTCCTTCTGCCCACTCATTTGGCTCCCTTTCTCCTTTAAAGCAAGCTCAATTGTGAGAAAGGCAAAAACTACAGAAAAAGTACCAAGAACATTATAGCATAAAAACACATTTTCATCACCCAGGATTGTTGATATTTTGTCATATCTGCTTCCTTCAATTAAAAGTAGTTAGAAATATAAGTAACTTTCCATTTAGCAGTCACCTAAATTGCCATTCTCCTCAAAGGCAGCTGCTATAATCTGGAGTATATGCTTACCTATTTTTGTACTTTATAAGCATATATATTAATGTAAACTATATATGGTATTTCTGTGCCTATTCCATTTACATAATTGCATCGTTTTTATTCAACATCAGGTTTTTGAGACCCACATTACTATATGTAGATCTAACACCATTTCTGTGCAGAATTTCATTGTATGTCATCACCACATTTTATTTTTTGACAATATTTTGACAAATTGCTCCCCAAACTGAAGCAGTTGATGTTGCCCCCAGCAGTGCAGGAATATGCTTATTTCCCAACAATTGGTAACAGTGAGATTTTAAATCTGCCTAATTGGCCAGAAATGATACTTCAAGTTGAGAGTCCAGAAATAAACCAACACTTATATGGACAGTTAACTTATGACAAGGAACACAAAGGTATTCAATGGAGAAAGGAGTTAAATAAACACTTCTCCAAAGACATACAGATGGCCAACAGGCACATAAACTAATGTTTATCATCACTTATCTCCAAGGAAATGCAAACCAAAACCACAATGAGACACCAATTCATACCTGTGAGAATGGCCTATATCAAAAAGCCCAGAAGCAACAAGTGTTAGAGGGGGTGTGGAGAAAAAAGAGTGCTTATACATGTTGGTAGGTATGTAGACTAGCCCAGCCCCTAGGAAAACATCATGGAGGTCTCTGATAATATTATAAATAGATCTACCTTGCAATTTAGCAATTCTACTCATAGGTATCTACCTGGAGATTACAAAAACACTAATTCAAAGGGATATATGTACTCCTAAGTTCATTACACCACTATTTACAATAGCCAAGGTATTGAAAAAACTGAGTCTCAGGATAAATGAGTGAATTAAGAAAATATGGTATAGATACTATGGAAAGCTGTGTGGAGGTTCCTCAAATTACTAAAAATGAATCTACCATATGACCCAGCAATTCCACTCCCAGGAATCTACCCAAAATACATAAAAACATTAATTCAAAAGGAAACCTGCACTCCTATGTTTATTGCAGCACTATTTACTATAGCTAAGATACAGAAACAACCTAAATGTCCAAAATCAAATGAGTGGATCAAGAAGATGTGGAATAAATACACAATGGAATACTACTCAGCAATCAAACAAGATAAACTCATGCCATTTGCTGCAACATGGATGGAGCTGGAGGGGATTATTCTGAATGAAATAAGTCAGAAGGAAAAAGAAAAATACTGGATGGTTTCACTTACAGGAGGAAAACCAAAAAGAAAAGGTCAGAAAAAAGACAAAACTTGCAGGTAAACTAGAGATCTGAGGCATACAGTAGGGGAGGGGTAAGGGGAGGGTGAAGTGAGTACTAGGGACTATGGTGGCAGTTCATGGGGTGATGTGGTGGTGGGAGATTTATGGGGACTACACCTAAGAAAAATAAATAAATTTTTAAAAAGAACATATATATATACAGTATGCAATACTAATCAGCTATAAAATATGAATTCTTGTCATTTGCAATAACGTGGATGGAAATGGAGAGAATTATGCTAAGCAAAATAAGTCAGAAAGAGTAACACAAATAATATGATTTCACTCATGTGGAATATAGAGAAACAAAAGAATAGACAATTAAACTAAAACAAACCTTAAAAATCTGACTGCATGATTGAGGCATGTGGGAGGAATATGGGAGGGGGGGAGGGGATCCAATGGATTATGGTAGAGGACTATGGGAGTCTTAGTGTTGGATGTGGTATGGTAACATAACATCTGAGGTATAAACCTATATCCCTAAATCATATACAGTGTAGTAGGCCACTGTTATCTTAGTAAAAAAATAATGCAACTTAAAAAAAATAATCATTTTTGTTTTCAGGTTGGTGTGTGAAGAGTTGTTCACTCTCAGCTGATTTCCTGGCTGAGGCAGGATCTTGGCTGATTATCTAGTCCCTACAGTCTGTGTCAATCCTGGATACCTTGTTATCTGCATGGATGGCTATCTAACCTTTATGGATTTTCTCTCTGTTTCTGACACCTGGAGAGTCCCTTCTTTTGTTTTTAAGCTCAACTGCTCATGTTTTTACTTTAAAATATTTAATAAAAAGATGGGGCAACTGTTCCAAATTCAAATAAACTAAAGAGATATAACAAAACACAATGCATGAAACTTTAATGGGCCCTGTTAATCTTTAAAACTATGTAAAGATATTTGGGGGACAATTAGGAATACCTTAATACAGTCTGGATGATATTCTTAGATTATATTAAGCCAATAATGTGAGAATATTATCATTCATTTTCTCAAGGTGATAAAGGTTTTGTAATTACGTAGGAGAACATTCTTTCAAAATGCACTCTGAAGTTTTTAGGGATGATACAAGTCAACTCTTTTTCAGATTGTTCAAAAAATTAGGATAGATAAAGTAAATATGGCAAAATGCTAACAGATGAAACTCAGTGTTGTGTATAATTATATTCATTGTATTATTTTTTTTTTTTTTTTAAATAGAGGCATGTTTATTTATTTATTTATTATATTTGTTTGTTTGTTTTGTTTATACATGCACTGGGTACAGTCAGAAGCGCGGGAGGGTGAGAGAATTCACCAGAGCCAGAGTGGGGAGCAGAGCAGGCAGAAGGACTGAAGTACACTGCTGAGGGGAGCAGCGGGTGGCAGGAGAGGTCTGCGCACCATGTGGGATCCTCCTCTGGTGGCCGGGGAGCAGCCGGGGATTGAACCGGCGCCGCAGAGGCCGCGGGCAGCTTCGCAACCCAGCGCTCAACCGCTGCACCACCGGGGAGGCCCTATATTCATTGTATTAATCTGAATTTCTTATGTTTTAGATTTTTCACAAAAAAATGGCAACGTTTTACATTGGATTTCTATGTATTTAAACCAAACAAAGGGTCAGATAAGGCCAAACTAATAACAAATCGTAGAAAACCAACTATAGAACTGAAGTTACCGGAGTGGGAGGGGAGAGAAAAAAGTGGGGAGAGAGCACAATGGACTATGGGAACGGACCTTGGGAGCTTTGGTGAAGTGGTGTGGGTAACAACACATGAAGTGGGTGATCTTATACCTCTAAAACACAAACAACGATGTAAACCAATGTTGCCTCAATTAAAATTAATAAGAAAATAAAATAAGAAACAGGATCGAAGGAAGATTTTAGCAAATGCTCAAGTCACATGTTGATCCAGAAGCTTAGCTAAATTTTTTACATTTTAATCTGCTTTTTAGGTTGGTTACCTTCATTATCTAATGTGTGCCTGGCTATATTAGTTAGGATAGGTCTAATTTCTTGTAATAGAGATCCATATTAATACAGGTGTCAAACAGAAATTTATCTATCTCAGACATAACACACCAGAAGAAGGCTGTCCAGGGCTATTGTGGTAGCTGTTCTGTGACATTATCCAGAGATTCAGTCTCCTTTTCATTGCCAATGGAATGATGCTCCCATCTACATGGTACAAAGTGGCTCACATTTTTAGCCAGTAAAATGTAGAAAGGAAGAGAAGAAGGTCCACCTCTCACATTAAGAGCTCATACAAAACGTGCACATATCATTTCTGGTCATGTCCCATTGCCTGATATCTAGTTACACTTAGCTGCAGTGGAGAATGGGAAATGCATCCTTATTTAGATGGGCAGGTATGTGTATAACTAAAAAGATAATTACTTTGAAAGTAGGTGAGAATAGATACTGAAGGACATTTGGCAGTGTCTGACACAATGGCTACTGTTTTTGAATCACAGTGGGTTCCTTCCTTTTTTTATTTTAATTTTACTTTCAGACATTTTTTTTCCCTAACAAACCACTCTATATTTTTTCTTGTGAGGTTCATCATAATGAGGAATATGCACTCTAGAAATTCTAGTTAATTAAACTTATTGTGGTGGTCATTTCACAATATGTACATATATCAAATTACATTGTACACCTTAAACAAATATAACGTTATATGTGAATTATTAACTCTATAAACTGGGGCCGGGGGGAGAAATTCTGGATCTGGCAAAAACCTCCATGGTTCAACAATTCTTGTCTGTCTTCATCCCCAGAATCAAATAATTCTACCAGGAGGTATTCATTAAAATCAATTTATTTTCCAAGCTTAACTCAATCTATTGTCTGAGTTCCCTGTAGTATGTCTTGTCCTTGTTTCTTCCTCTTGGAGTCCTAACCCACAAGTGTTCTGAGTTTCTGCCCACAAGGACATGCCTTACCTGCTGCCCCACCCATAATTGTATTGCCTTGAAACTCATCTAAAAGTTTAAAGTAATTTACAATGATCATTTTAGCTTCCCTTTCATAAATCTGTCCAAATTTTATGTACCCACTTAATATTATGGTGTATAGTAGTTTTTTATTGCTCCTGTAACAAAACTTCAAGGCTTAACAATACAAATTTGCTATCTCACAGTTCTCATCTGTAGGTCAGAAGTTCCCATTAGCTCTACTGGTTTCTCTGCTCTGAGTTTCACAAGGCCATAATCAAGATAGCAGCCAGCTGGGTTCTTATCAGGAGGCTCTGGAAAGAATCTGCCTCCAAGCTCATTCAGGTTACTGTCAAAATTTAGTTCTTTATGCTGATAGAAATGAGGACTGTGCTTCTTGTTTGGCTTTCACTTGGGTCACTCTTACCTCCTGAAGTTTCCTTTCCTCTGGTCCTCATACATGGGCTCTGTAGGGTAAAGAAAATATCAGGCTTTTCTGCCCTTCTGCCATCAGGATAGATGATGGATCCTTGTCCTGAATGCATGCCTGATGGCGGGCACCTGGAATAGGGTGTGGGCATAGGTAGATGGGAATCAGCTGAGCTAAGACTGTGCTTTATAAGGGCGACATCACGGGGACGCCAGCAGCAGCAGTAGAAGCCGAAGCCGAAAGAGAAGCCGAGAAGCAGCAGAACGAACTCCAGAGAGCTCAGATAGAGTGAAGACTTGCTGGGGGCTGGGAGGCCTGGCAGCCTCCCAGCCCCCCACCCAGCACCCCTGCCTGCCATATGCCTGGTGAATCCCAATAGAAGACCTGCAAAAAACCACTGAGGACTCTGACTCCTCCTTTACCCGGTCTGCATGGGATCAGAAAACCTGCACTGTGCCCAGTCCTGCCCCTACAATTGGTGTAAGTCGGCAAGATCCATGCAGACGGGTATTGGAGCCCTCCGAAGACCTGGAGGGACTAAGGAGAACAGACCGTTTGCCTGTGATGACGCTGGAGGCGCCATGGCGGCACAGAAGGTGGACAATGTCCACGAGCTACAGGACGAGACCTGGTGTAAAGGAGACGCCCGAGAGAACCAGCCAATGACACCCAAAAGGACCGGCCAACGACCCCTGAGGCAGCAGAATCGTTGGGGAGGAGAGGACCATGATTCAGCGCTCGCTGGTGCTGATGCAGGGAGAGGCCAATGGACTTCAACTGATGGACATGGACTGATGAACTTGTACTGACAATCCCGCCAGAAAGTGGAGGACCTTGGCAGGTTATGTTTTTTTTTTTTTTTTTTTGAGAATCTGGGTGGCCAGTGAGCCCTGATGGCCAAAAGCAGCCTGTGTATGCCCAGCAGCCAGGTGGAGGAGAAAAGCCAACTGAGAAGGCAAAAGCTGGTACTGATGCTAAGTTGAGAAGCCCTGAGTGGCTGTTAAGCAGCCTGGGTATGCTGAAGACCTGTGAGTCTCGTAAAATCACCTGTGGGTGATGCCCTGCTCATTCTTGAGTGAGGGTGAGGAGCTGAGGAACCCGTCCTTGGGGGACGGGTGGGGAACGTGGCTTAGGGTGGAGCCCAAGCCAAATGTAGAGTTTGGATCCCCGACCCATGTGCTTGTGCAGTGGGTTGGCCTGAGTGCAGGGGTCTGCGAGTCGCATTGGTGGCTGTGAAGGCCGAGTGTTGGAGAGACTGCAGACAGAAACCCTGAGGGTTGGCGATTACCCCCAACAGAATAAAATTGCCAATCCCAGAGCGAGTGCATCCTGGGGGTGGATGCGGTGTGTGCCTTGTAGCCAAGACTACAGCCAGAGAAGGCCAGGAAGCCTGACGGCTCCTGGTGTGTTACAGTAGATGCCGTGAGTGATTCCCCTCCCTCATATGAGCAGTGCCTTCGGCAGCAGATGTGGTGGCTCATCTGCTGGTACCAATAATTGTCTTTTGTGCTAGGTTGTTGCCCTGCCTGGACTTATTTGTGTTCTGTTGTATTTTGTTATATTGTATTTTGTTATATTTGATGTATTTGCTTTTGTGGGCCATGGCTGCATTGTTTGTTTGCTTAGAAAATTGTATATATATGTATAGACTGTATGGCAGAAAACCCTGAGGGGGTGGACTGTAGGGTAAAGAAAATATCAGGCTTTTCTGCCCTTCCGCCATCAGGATAGATGATGGATCCTTGTCCTGAATGCATGCCTGATGGCGGGCACCTGGAATAGGGTGTGGGCCTAGGTAGATGGGAATCAGCTGAGCTAAGACTGTGCTTTTTAAGGGCGGCGTCACGGGGACGCCAGCCGCAGCAGTAGAAGCCGAAGCTGAAAGAGAAGCCGAGAAGCAGCAGAACGAACTCCAGAGAGCTCAGATAGAGTGAAGACTTGCTGCCAGGCCTCCCAGCCCCCCACCCAGCACCCCTGCCTGCCATATACCTGGTGAACCCCAATAAAAAACCTGCAAAACTACTGAGGACTCTGACTCCTCCTTTACCCGGTCTGCCTGGGATCAGAAAACCTGCACTGTGGCCAGTCCTGCCCCTACAGGCTCCTACGTCTTACTCTTGGAATCTCTCTGACTTCTGCCATATAATTCTTGCTGCTCATGCTATCACATTGGGCCTACTGTGAAATCCAGGATAATTTCCTATCTTAAAGTCTCTACCCTTTATTACATCTGCAAAATCCCTTTTGTCATTGTAGGGTAAGGTAGAAGGCTTTTCTGCCCTCCCGCCATTAGGATAGATGACGGATCCCTGCGGTCCTAAATGCATGCCTGATGGCGGGCACCTGGAATAGGGCGTGGGCATATGTAGATGGGATTCACCTGGGCTAAGACTGGGCTTTTAAGGGCGGTGACACAGGGATGCCAGTAGAAGCAGAGAAGCAGAAGCAGAACACGAGAAAGCAGAGCAGCAGAGACTACCAGAGAACACCAGAGAGCCCAGAGTGAAGACTTGCTGGGGGCTGGGAGGCCTGTCAGCCTCCCGACCCCCCAGCACCCCTGCCTGCTATGTACCTGGTAAATCCCAATAAAAGCCTGCAAAAGCCATCGAGGGCTCCAGGACTCCCTCTTCCTTTACCCCATCTGCTTGGGTCCATAGAAAACCTGCACTGTGCCCATCCTGCCTTTACAGTCATATATTGTTTTCCCACGTTCTAGGAATTAGAGTGTGAAGATCTTTGCAGGGGGTGGGGACTTACTTTCCTACTGTTTTTTTTTTTCAGGTTGTTTTAAATATAGATAAGGTTACCTTTAGGAGGACACTCTAATATAAGAATACCTGCTCATAGCATTGTACATCTGGACTCTATTAGTAACGTAATTCTAGTGCATTTTTTCTTGTCCCCCACCTCTCTTTGGTTACTTTTCTTTCAGACAACCTCTCTAACCTAGTAACAACCACAGTATCTCCCTGTTTTTCTAATTACATCTGTGAGAACTTTTGGTCACAGTGTATCTTTTTCCCTTTCAGCTCTGTTTAACTTGTTCTCTAAGATCTCATTGTCCTAAGAAAATCCCTCTCTTTCTCCATCATGTCTTCTTGGATCACTTTTTCATTCTCTCACTGTCTTTTCTGACAGTAGAACCAAAGCTTATTTCTTATTTTTATAAAGTTTAATTATGGGAAATTTCAAGCATACATAACATTAGAATACTACAACAAGCTCCTATGAATAGTTCAATGAACACAGCTTCAACAATTATCAACATTTGCCAATTTTAATTCATCTATTTGTGTTTTTTTTTTCTGGAATTTTTTAAAGCATATTCCAAACATGACATCTTACTCACAAATAACTCAGTAAGAAGCATCTTTTGGAAAGAAATCCAATACCTC
>NW_023601543.1:54259040-54453131 GCF_014898055.3 Talpa occidentalis
TCATCCTAAGTGAATCCCACCTATGTATGCCCACACCCTACTCCAGGTGCCTGCCATCAAGCATGTATTCAGGACCACAGGGATCCATCATCAATCCTAATGGCTGGAGGGTAGAAAAGCCTGACAAAGGAGGAGAACCAAGAGAAGGGCTCTCTTCCCAAGAGGCCAAGGCTTATTACAGTGGCCAGCCTTACATTTGTACTGAATGTCTGAAACACACTAAAACACAGTGATATGTAGAACTGGGTACTCTGGTGCCAAATAGAAACAGTGAAACCAACTGATTTTGCCCCATGGGTATCGTTTAAGGGTCTTGCCTGGTTACTGTGGCCATCTGGGAGGGAGAGAACTTCGGGGCTAATTTAAGCCCAGTTATTGGTGTTTGGGGTTTGTTTTTATTTTTTTGGCCCCAGATAGCAGAAGACATCAAGTCCAAATACAAGATAGAATATAAAAGAGCTTAAAACAAAACTTGCAAATTGGTAGCCTGCTTAATAGATCCAGTCCACAGATGTGTTTGACTTGGCCCATAAGAATTTTAAAAAATATTTGTAAACTACTTGTCAGCATATAAAAATTGGTAGGGTTCAGGGCTTCCCTGGTGGCACAAGGGGTTAAGACACAACCTGTGAAGCTCACCGTAGCCACTACAGCACAAGTTCGATCCCCGGCCAGGGAGCAACCCACATGGCACAGCAGACCTCTCCTGACTCGCCCGTTGCTCCCCTCAGCAGTGTATTTCAGTCAGTCTGCCTGTTCTGTTCCCCACTCTGTCTCTGGTGAATCTTATCACCCCCCACCTCTCTGGCCTGTACCCCAGATCTTGTATGCATAAATAAATAAATCTTTAAAAAAAATTGGTAGCGTTCATACAAAAACCCGTATTGTATCATTTCTCAGGAAAAGTTGGAAGTGTCTAGCTATGTTGGATATGTATTTCTGTATGGCAAAATCCGCTGGACAGAGTAGCCACTGCTTCCTTTAGGAAGGGGCACAGTGCCCAACTTGGCCTTGGTGTGACCTGCCTAGCCCCTGCCTACATTTGAGTTTATTATCTTTGAATTAAATTGACCAGCATTAGGGACTGTTTGTGATCTGAAAGAAATGCAAATAATTCATCTCTGAGTGTTTATTCATGTCAGAGCGAGTATTTGGCAATGTGGAGAGTACCAGGGAGGTGAATGCCAAGAATCTGAGCATCCACCAGGATGGGGAGGGATAAGAAGACATCTGTCTATGTAATGAGGATGAAGAAATCGTTACAAAAAGCAGGAGAAAAGGGGGCCACAGCCTGCAGTGAGGAGCAGCAGCTAGGCTGGAGTAGGTGACAGCGGGAGTCAATTACAGCCAAGTGTTGCTAGGGCAACTCAGCCTCCATGTACAGCCTGGACGGCCTCTGGCCCTCTCACTGCTAAAGCAGCTGATTTAGGAGGCCAGAGCTCTGAAGTCAGGGCAGTTTATGAGGAAAAAGATAAGGTTGCAGAAGTATTGTCCTGGGCTAGGGCTAAAATCTTGCTAATAGATACAGAGGGAGTCACAATATCCCACACACAGCTACTGGTGACTACTCTCAAGGCCTCTGGAATTGAGAACCATTACATCTCACTCCTTAAGGGTACTTCTTTTCAAACTGCAAGTCATAGCTCATTGACAGGCTGTAAAATTAATTTACTGGGATGAAGTCATTGTTTTTTAATAAAACAATAAATAGAATTTTAAAATCCAGTGCTTAAAAAAACCAAAAACCACAGCATCACACACAGTAAATACTGCTTTGTAAAATGTTGGTTTCAGATGTATGTGTGTGTTCATGTGCTTGTGTGCATGTGCGTGTGTGTACACATGTACTGAGTTGTGATTTCAGATGTTTCTTACTCTTTGAATTGAGCTCAAAAAAGTTTGAAAGCTGCCACCACAGACTATACAGTCAGTCATTGGCCAGCTGACTGGATGTGCCTAATTTGGCCTGTCTAGTGGATTTTTTTTCCTCTTTTGTTTTTGCTGTTGTGAGCAAGAATGGCAGATGTAGGCCAATTATAGCCTTCAAGTAGGACTCTCTGATATCAAAAAAAACACAGGTAGCGTTGGGCCAGCTGGGAACCAGGTTATAGGGTGTGGTATCTCAGGAGAGACACAACTCCACATGACTACTGGAGATTCTACCCCCTGGGAGTGGTAGGACTTCAGGTGAGTGTGCAAGTGAAGCAGAAAGGAGAACCTGCCTGTAGTACTAGACCCAAATTCTGTTCTTGTCTGGAATTTTCAGGGGGTTCTGGCAGTAACATGATTCTCACTGTTTTTTGTTTTTTGTTTTTTTTTTTTTTACATGGCCCACACTGTTGGTGACCTACCCAGTGACGATCCCTCACTTTATTCCTTTCTAGTAGAACCCCCATTTTTGTTCATATTTAAGGCAACTCTGTGCTTCATGGGAGCTGGTATTCTCAAATGAAAACCTACAAAATACCAGTTCCATAATTTTATTAAATTCAAAAGACATAAAAATTACTCAGTCAACTTGTTGTAAAATTTCTTAATATGTAATATCAACATCTATACTCAGCTTGTCATAGACTGGTAACCAACAATTTGTAGACTAACACCAGTCCAGGGACCACACTATGAGTGGCACTGGTCCGACTTAACTAATCATGGTAACTCTATTTCCCTTGCCAAATTATTTGCTTAGGCATGAGCATGAGACGAAATTTTTGAATATTGAGATAACAAGGGTGTGTCTAGTGGAACGCTCCGGGGGGAAGTTTCTCTTTGGCTTAATAAGGGACACATGACAGTTATATTCTTTCTTCCAGCCTCTTGATCTTAGTATATGACTATGTGATGCCTAGAGTAGCTGTGGCCATCTTGGGATAATAAGGTGAAGGGCCAACAGGCTGAAGACAGTGGAATAGGCTAGAGGGAAGCTGAATTCTAAATGATGTTGCTGAGCCTCTGAATTACCTACTATTAAATCCCTCTATATATGAGAGATAATAAAATGGCCCTTTTTATTTATTTTCACAATATAATTTTAGTTTTGTTTCTATGAAGTCTTTTTTCTTCTTTTTTATATATTTTTTTACATCACTGTTCATTTTTATATTTTTTGGCTAAGAAAGCAGAAATTATTTTTATTCATTTGTTATTATTCAATATTTTATTTTATTATTATTTATTTATTTTATACAAGAACTGGGGTACAGGCCAGATGCACAGGAGGGTGAGAGGATTCACCAGAGACAGAGTGGGGAACAGAACAGGCAGACTGACGAAATACACTGCTGAGGGGAGCAGTGGGAGCGACAGGAGAGGTCTGCCTTACCATGTGGGACCCTCGCAGGCCAGCTGGGAACGAGAGGGTGCTACAGAGGCTGCGAACAGCTTCACAGCACTGCACTCAACTGCCTGCGCCACCAGGGGAGGCCCTTTATTATTTTTTGATTATTTTTTATGTAATTGTTCATTTTTTTATTTTTTATACTAATTTAAAAAAAAATTACATCACTGTATATTTTTAAACAATATTTGTTTCCCCCCACCCCCTCGGGTGTAGTCCCCATAGAGTTTCCTTCACCAATGCACCTGTGCACCATCACCTCAGTCCCCTGTGCTCCTCCCTCCCTCCCTCTGATCCCTCTACCTCCTCCTCCCCTGCAGTATGTCTCTGATTTATAATTGTCTGTTTTTGCTTTGTGGTGTTTTACCTATATTTTCTTCTATATGTTGATTTTGATTTTTACTTGATTATAATTAGTCTTTTTCCTGGTCCCTTATTTAGGTTTTCTAAATTCCTGCTATTAGTGAGACCATCCAGTATTTTTTTTTCTTTCTGGCTTATTTCACTGAGAATGATCCCTTCCAGCTCCATCCTTGTTGCTGCAAATTGCATGAGTTTATCATTTTTGATTGCTCAGTAGTATTTCATTGTGTATATGTACCACATCTTCTTGATCCAGGCATCTATTTTTAGACATTTGGGTTGTTTCCATAGCTTAGCTGTTGTAAATGGTGCTGCTGAAACCATAGGGGTGCAGGTACCCTTTTGAATAAATGTTTCTGTGTCATTTGGGTAAATACTTAGGAGTGGAATTGTTGGATCATATGGAAGCTCCATCTTTAGCATGTTGAGCAATCTCCATACAGCTTTCCATAATGGTTGGACCAGTTTGCACATCCACCAGCAGTGCAGGAGAGTTCCTTTTTCTCCACATCCTCGCCAGCATTTGTTGTTGCTAGTTTTTTTTTTAAATATGTGCCATTCTCACTGTAGTAAGTTAATAATATCTTGTAGTTTTGATTTGCATTTCCCTGATTACAAGTGATGTAGAACTGTTTTTCATATGCCTGTTGGCCATTTGCATTTCCTCTTTAGAGAAGTTTCATTTTAGCTCTTCTGCCCATTTTTTGACTGGGTTATTTATTTTTGTTGGTTCTCATCAGCTCTTTGTAGATTTTTGTGATCAGTCCTTTATCATTAGTGTTGTGTGCAAAAATTTTCTCCTAGTCGGTGGGGTGTCTCCTTGTTTTGGTTACTGTCTCTTTTGCTGTACAGAAGCTCTTTAATTTGATGTAGTCCCATCTTTTTAACTTTGCATTCGCTATCAATGCTTTGGGTGATGAGTCTATAAAGATGTTGCTGAGGTGTATGTCATGTAGTGTTTCACCTATATTTCCTTCTATATATTTTATGGTTTCAGGTCTTATGTCTAGTTCTTTAATCCATTTTGAGTTGGTTTTTGTGCATGGTGTGAGGTAGTAGTCAACCTTCATTCTTTTGTCTGTAGTGACCCAGTTTTCCCAGCACCATTATCGAACAAACTTTCTTTTCTCCAGTGCATATTCTTTGCTCCTTTGTCAAAGATTAGTTGAACATAAATCTGTGGGTTTATTTCTGGGTTTTCTATTTGGTTCCATTGGTTCATGTGTCTATTCTTGTTCCAATACCATGCAGTTTTGATTATTATGGCTTTGTATTATACTTTGAAATCTGGGAATGTGATACCTCCAATCCTGTCTCTTTTTTCTTCAGGACAGCTTTGGCTATTCAGGGCTTTTGGTGGCTCCATATGAATTTCATCAATATTTGTTCTATTTCATTGAAGAATGTCATTGAGATTTTTATTGGAATAGCATTGAATCTGTAAATTGCTTTTGGTAGAATGGCCATTTTGATAATGTTAATTCTTCCAACCCATGAGGAGGAGATATCTTTCCATTTCTTTGTGTCTTCTTCAATTTCTTTTAACAGTGTTTTATATTTCTTTGTATACGTCCTTCACCTCTTTTGTTAGGTTTATTCCTAAGTATTTAATTTTTTTTTGTTTCAATAATAAAAGGTAAGGTTTTCTTGATTACTTCTTCAGATTGGTTGTGCATAGGAAGGCTACTGATTTTTGTGTGTTGATTTTGTATCCTGCTACCTTACTAAAATGATTGATTAGTTTGGTTAGTTTTTTTGTGGAGTTTTTCAGGTTCTCTATGTATATTATCACATCATCTGCAATCAGTGATAGTTTCACTTCTTCTTTCCCTTTCTGGATTCCTTGGTGTCTTTCTCTTATCTTATTGCTCTGGCTAGGACTTCCAGTATTATATTGAAAAGCAGTGGTGAGAGTGGACATCCTTGTCTTGTTCCAGATCTTAATGGAAATGCTTTCAACTTGTCACCACTGAGAATGATATTGGCTATGGGCTTGACATGTATGGCCTTTATGATGTTGAGGTATGTTCATTGTATCCCATGAATTTCAAGGGCCTTTATCATAAATTGGTGTTGCACTTTATCGAAAGCTTTCTCAGTATCTATTGATATTATCATATGGTTTTATGTTTCTTTTTTGTTGATGTGTTGGATTACATTGATTTGTTTTCAGATGTTGACCCATCCTTGTGACCCCGAAATAAATACTACTTGTTCATGGTGAATTATCTCATGGATGCATTGCTGGATTCTGTTAGCTAAAATTTTATTGAGGATTTTTGCATAAGTGTTCATTACAGAGATTGGACTATAGTTTTCTTTTTTTGTGTTGTCCTTGTTCGGTTTTGGTATTAGTGTAATGTTGGCTTCATAGAACATGTTTTGTTTATCCCTTTTTTCTCAATTTTTGGAAAGAGTTTATGAAGGATAGGCACTAGTTCATTTCTGAATGTTTGGTAGAATTTATTTGTAAATCCATCTGGTCCTGGGATTTTGTTTTAGGGGAGGGTTTTGATTATCATTTTAATTTCATTGCTTGTAATTGGTCTGCTTAGGTGTTCTATTTCTTTATCTAGCTTAGGGTGATTGTAAAGTTGTAGGAATTTGTCCATCTTTTCTAGGTTGTTGAATTTGTTTTCATATAACTCTTCATAGTAGTTTCTGATTATTCTTTTGATTTCTGCTATGTCTGTTGTGATTTTTGCTCTTTCATTTGTGATCTTATTTATTTGTGCTTTCTCCCATTTTTCCTTTGTGAGCCTGGCTAGGGGTTTGTCTATTTTATTTATTGTTTTGAAGAAGCAACTTTTGGGTTCATTGATCTTTTGGATTTTTTTAGTTTCTATTTCATTTATTTCTGCTTCAATTTTTATTATTTCCTTTCTTCTACTGGTTGTAGGTGTTTTTTGTTGTTCTTTTTCTAGTTCTTTGAGATGTGTGATTAGGTTGTTTGAGTTCTTTCTTGCTTATTGATGTGAGCTGGTATTGCTATACATTTTCCTTTTATTACTGCTTTATCTGCATCCCACATATTTGTGAAATTGGTGTCGTCCTTGTCATTCCACTCAAAGTATTTTTTAATTTCTTCTTTGATCTCCTCATTAGTCCAGTCGTCTTCCAGTAGTGTGGGTTTCAATCTCCATGAGGTAGGAGGGTTCCTTGCCTTCTTTTTATGGTTCATTTCTAGTTTGATGCCTTCATGGTCAGAGAAGATGGTTGGTATGATTTCAATCTTGGTGTATCTGTTGATGTTTGTCTTGTGTGCCAGTATGAGATCGATCCTGGAGAATGATCCATGTGCGCTTGAGAAAAATGTGTACTCAGATTTTTTTTGGGTTTAGTGTTCTATAGATGTCAGTTAAGCCAATGAGGTCTAGATCCTTATTTAGAGCTTTAGTTTTCTTACTTATTTTTTGTCTTGTTGATCTATCTATTGTTGATAGTTGTGGTTGAAGTCTCCTACTTCATATGTATTTTCTCTAATGTCTGTTTTAAGAGATGATAATCGTTTCTGATATATTTTGGTATTCCTTCATTTGGTGAGTATATGTTAATAAGTGTTATTTCTTCTTGAAGTATTGTCCCCTTGATCATAATGTAGTGACCATCTGGGTCTCTTTTTATCTTTTTGAGTTTGAAATCTGTTTTATCTGATATAAGTGTAGCTGTTCCTGCCTCCTTTTTTGGTCCATTTGCTTGTAGGATGTTTTTCATCCTTTTACTTTAAGTCTATTTTTATCTTTTGTAGTTAAATGTGTTTCTTGGAGACAGCAAAATGTTGGGTTTTGTTTCTTAATCCAGCCCTGTGACACTGTGTCTTTTTATTGAAGAGTTTAGTCCGTTTACATTTAGAGTTAATATTGATATGTTAGCATCTGTATTTGCCATTTTGTTTGTCTTTTCCCTGGTTTTATTTATTGTTTTTAACAATCTTTTTCTGGTTGTGTTTCATTCTTATTCATCCCTCTGTTGGTTCTGGCATTAGGACTCCTTGTAGTATTTTTTGGAGTGGAGGTTTAGTTGTAATGAAATTCCGGAGTTTCTGTTTGTCTGGGAAGATACTTATTCTTTCTTCATAGAGGAAGGAGAGCTTTGCGGGATAGAGTATTCTTGGTTGGCATCTGTTTTCTTGGAGTCTGTTAACTCTGTCCCTCCACTCTCTCCTTGGCTGTAGTGTTTTTTTGGAGAAGTCTGATGTCAGTCTGATTGTTTTTCCTTTGAATGTTATCTGTTTCTTCCCTCTTGTCCGCTTCATTATTTTTTCTTTGTCTTGGATTCTTGGGAGCTTTACTATTATGTGTCTTGCTGTATTTTTCCTTTCATCATGGAAGTTTGGTGTTCTTCTTGCTTCTTTAATGTCTATTTTCAGCTCCTTCTTCATGTTGGGAAGTTCTCTTTAATTATTTCCTTGAATATTTTCTCTGTTCCTAGGTCTCTCTCCTTTCCTTCTGGGATTCCTATAACTCTTATATTTCCGTTCCTCATGGAGTCAGATAGTTCCCGAAGTATTTCTTCATTCTTTTTTTTGTTTGTTTGAATCATGTAGTAGTTCTGTTTTTAACTTTTTCCTGTTGCCTTTTTTATTAATATTTTATTTTATATAATTCTTACATCATTTTTCATTTTTGCACAATGTATGCATTTTCATTGTGTTTATATGCCCCATACAATTGCATCCCATCCCCTTATTTTGACTCTAGTCCTTCCTCTCCCCTTCCCTCCCCCCTCTAGTGTGTTGGCGAGGTTGTGGAGAAAAAGGAACTCTCCTGCATTGCTGGTGGGAGTGCAAACTGGTCCAACCACTATGGAGAGCTGTGTGGAGATTTCTTGACCTACTAAACATAGAGCTTCCATATGATCCAGAATTCCACTCCTAGGTGTTTACCCAAAGGACACAGAAACATTAATTCCAAAGAGTACCTGCATCCCTATGTTTATAGCAGCACTATTTACAATAGCTAAGCTATGGAAACAACACAAATGCCCAAAAATAGATGACTGGATCAAGAAGATGTGGTACATATATACAATGGAACATTACTCAGCAATAAGAAAAGATAAACATATGCAGTTTGCAGCAACATGAATAGAGCCAGAAGGGATCATGCTCAGCGAAATAAGTCAGAAAGAAAAAGAAAAATACCGGATGGTCTCACTCATAGCAGAAATTTAGAAAAACCAAATAAGGGACCAGGAAAAAGACTAATTAACACAAATTAAAAATCAAAATCAACAAGCAACTATAAACCAGAGTCTTTCTTGATTCTTTTTCCTTCATACTTCTCTTTCCTTTTCTGTTTTGGTTCTTTAGAGTATTTGTTCTATTTCTTTGAAGAATGTCACTGAGATTTATTTGTATTGGAATAGTGTTGAAGCTGTATATTGCTTTTGGTAGGATGGACATTTTAATAATGTTAATTCTTCCAATCCATGAGCAAGGGATTTCTTTCCATATCTTTGTGTCTTCTTCTATTTCTTTTAACAGTGTTTTATAATTTCCTTTGTATAGGTCTTTCACCTCTTCTGTAAGGTTTATTCCCAAGTATTTGATTTTTTCGTTTCAATTATAAAAGGGATGGTTTTTTTGATTTCTTCTTCAGATTGATTATTTGTATATAGGAAGGCTACTGATTTTTATGTGTTGATTTTTTATACTGCTACGTTACTGAACTGGTTGATTATTCAGAGTATTTTTTCTGTGGAATATATTTGAGTGTTCAAGTTAATAATTATAACAATGTCATGGCACTAAAAAAAACCAATGGAGATGTAAAACAAGAACAGAATAAAAGATGAGAAAATATGAGGCAGTTACAATTAGAAGAAACAGAGATATAAGAAGTATATAACAAAACTTAAAAATACAATCAAGGGTATTAATAGCAGATAAATGGAAGCAAGGGGGAGAATTGCTAAGCTTGAAATCACAATATCTGAGAGCACACAAATACAACATAGAGAAAAAAGAATTTTTTTAAAAAAGTGTAAGAGCCCTTTGAGATAACCTAAAGAGAACTAACATCCATATCATGGAGTCCCAAAAGAAGAAGAGAAAGAGAAATGAATAGAAATTTGATTTAAAGAAATAATTTTTGAAAACCATCTCAATCTGGGAAACAAACCAAACTTCATAATCCAAGAGGCTCAAAGAATTCTAAACAAAACAATACCAGACAGACACACACCAAGACATGTATTAGAGCTGTTGAAAGTGAATGCCAGGAACAGAATACTAAAAAACATCAAGAGAAAAAAGGGTAACCTATAAGGAACACCAGTCAGACTGTCTGTGGTTACAAGAATGAAGAAATTGGCAGGAGATACTTAAAGTACTTAAAGAAAATGATTTCCAGTGCAGAATCCTTCACCCTTAACATTCAAGACAGAAGGAAGAATAAGGAGCACCACTGAAACTCAAAAGCTAAAAGAAGTTAACAATATCAAGCCACACATGAAAGAAGTCTTAAAGTGGTTATTATAAGGCAGTTGCACAATGAATATAGAGATAACTGACCCCTAAGTCATATAACATGGAGGAGGAGGAGGAGAGTTACAATGTGGTCCATCACAATGAGTCAGAGATCACACCATCTAACAGGTCACATAAATTGTCCGTCATATACTAATCTCAATAGAGCCTTCAAACAAAAAATCAATAGAAGCAACACATAAGACAACAGAAATAGAACCTAAAAAAAAAAGGAAGACTGAAAAAAAAAGACAAGATAAATCCAAAACAAAAACAACAAAATGGCAATAAGTCTCAATAATCATCTTCAATGTAGATGGCCTGAATTCACCATTCAAAAGGTGTAGAGTGGCTGAATGGATTTCAAAACAAAGTCCAACCTTATGCTGATTACCAAAAAACCCATCTTACCAATAAAGACAAGCACCTCCTTAGACTTAAAGCCTCGAGGACAGTCCTACAAGCAAATGGCAATCAAAAAAACAGGAAAAACTATATTTATATCACATAAAATAGACTTCCAATTAAAAAGGTAATAAGAAATACAGATGGTCACTGTAGTATTATTATCAAGGACCTAATACACAAGAAATAATAACTCTCATAAATATGTATGTAACAAATGATGGAGCACCAAGATATATAAGACAATAACAGAACTAAGGAGAGGTATTGACAAAAACACAGTAATACTAGGGGATTTTAATACCCCACTTACAACTATAGACAGATCAACAAGAATAAATAAGGAAACAATAGCCTTAAATGAGGAACTAGCCCAAATAGTGTTTACAGACATCTACTTAACATTCCATCCAAAATTGCTGCTTACACATTTTTTTTATCTGCACATGGAACATTGTCAAGAGTAGATCATATATTGGGATTGAAACTATTCCAATAACTCTCTCTAACCTTAATGCCACAGTGTTAGAATTCATCTATAAGGGGAAAAACATAGGAAAAACTATGAATGCATGGAGACTAAGCAATATGCTGCTTAATTGAATAAAAAAGGAAATTAAAACAGAAACAAAAAGATACCTTGAGATGAACCAAAAAAAAATGAGGAAACATGCCACCACAATCTACAGGATGCAGCAAAAGCAGTCTTAAGAGGGAAGATAATTGCAATAAAGGCCCACATTATGAAACAAGAAAAAACCCTAATAAACAACTGAATTCTACATCTAAAGCCACTTGAAAAACATGAAAAATCAATACCCAAAGTTACTAGAAGGAAGGACATAGTAAGTGTAGGAGCAGAAATAAATAAACTAGAGATCAAAAAGACTATACCAAAGACACAATGAAACTAAGAGCTGATTCTTCAAGTTCTTCAAGAAGATACAAAATAGATGCCCAGTAGTGGAATTGGTAGTGTTGTATGGTATTTCCATTTTGACATTTTAAAGACAAATTCAGACTACTTTCCACCTGGTTTCACCAGTTTATGTCTTACCAACTGGTAATAAAGTTTCTCTTCACATCCCTTCCAGCACTTGCTATTGGAGGTCTTTTTGGTATGTGCCATTCTTATTGTTCTCATTGTGGCATCTCATTGTGGTTTTAGTCTCTTTCATTAGAAACAATGATGAGCTTTTTTTTTTTTTACATATATATATATAGGCCTTCTGGATATCCTTTTTGGTGAATTGTTGTTTCAGATCTGCTGCCCTTTTTAATTATTGAGTTGAGGTTTTTTTTTACATACCTTGTGTATTAACCTCTTATCAGTTATATATTTTGTGACTATTGTTCCCATTCAGTAGGATGTCTTTTAATCCTCTTTACATTGTTCTTTCTCTGTGTAAAAGCTTTTTAACTTGAAGTAAACCCAATTGTTTATGTTTGTTTTTATTTCCCTAGCCATAGGGGTCAAGTCTCCAAAAACACCTTTTTTGTTGATGTCATGGAATGTATCATCAATGTTTTCTTTTATTTATTTTATTGAAGTTCTTATATCTACATTATTAATCATTTGAAATTTATTTTTACATGTGGGTTAGAGAATGGATACGTTTTGCCTTATTAAATGTATTACAGTTAAGTAATCATAGTTGTGAACAAAGATTTTCCTGAATGTCCTTTACAGAACTGCTTATAACAGTGGTCAATTAGAAACAACATGAATATATGGCAATAAATGACTGGTTTGTCAACTATAATACCCTGAACCCTTTTGATGAAATAAATTTATGCAATCAAAAACATGACATTAATTTTTATTGAACATTACACATTAATTTAACAATTCATCTGGGAATGAAAATGTCTGAGAATAGTAAAAAAAAATTGTGAGGCTTTCCCAGCAGATGTGAAATAATAATTTAAAGTTCCAATGATTTCAAAAGTGTGACATTAGTGTACATATGGATTTTAGGACTGTTGAACTGATGATTTGTATATACTTAGTAATTTGGTTTTCAGTAAATAATAGGATGTTATTTGCATTACTTACAGTAAAAAAACACAAAACAGTTATATATTTCCACATATGTATATGAATATAAAAGGATCGAACAGGCGCTGCAGAGGCTGTGGGCAGCTTCACAACCCAGCGCTCAACCGCTGCCACCGGAGAGGCCCAAGGAAAGCATTTTTAAAAAGAAAAAAGAACAAAAACAAAACTAATTACATGTTAAAGCAAGGGATGTTTCATGTTTCCATTAAATGATGCTACATACAAATATTTAATGATATGGCAAATATTCATTTGATAATAGTAGTATATTGTGATAATATTCTTGTTTAGAATGCTACATACATAGAATGTATAGAAAAAGGATATAAAACTAAAATATTATTAATGGTCCTTTCTAGGTAGTTTTTCTTTCTTCTGGCTTTTTCTTTATGCTTTATCTACTTTCTAAATATTCTACAATAAGAAAAATAAAGACAGTAGAAGGTGTGTGTATGTGTGTAGGGGAGTATTAGTTGGAAATAGGACTGTAAAAGGAGTGGAGTTGGCAAGACAACTAAAGGTTGCTGCAGATCAAATTAAAACTAGGGTTGTGGGGTATGTGGGATTTTAGAATTAAAGGTAGGGTAACTACTTTCTCAGGCTGAGGAATTAAGTTTAGAATTAGGAGTAGAGACCATGGATTATTAGAGCTAACACAGATGCTGTGAAAGATGGAATTTACAATCAAAGCCCTTATTAAATTAAAGGTTTTTTAAAAAACAAAAATAGCAATGTTGGTGAGGCTATGAGGATATCCACATAAACTGGTTTTCTCATGTATTGCTGGTGGAATCACAAATTGTTACAACTGTTAGGAAGAACTTGTATGCTTTTGGGAGGAGTGACCTTTTGACCCTAACTACTCTACAAATTTCTCCTTGAGGAAAAATATTAGAAATAGCAAACATTTAGTTATATCAAAGTTCATGTCTGTATTTCTTTAAAAATAAAAAAGAGGCCTAAATATGGAGTTTTGATTAAATAATCTGTCAATGGGAGAACGTTTACCCATTAAAAATAACATTGGTAATATTTAATGTATTAATCTATCTCAAAGGGACCGTCATAAAGCTAAGATTGTACACAAAATTTTCTGTGTAATATTTTTGGCAGGCAGTGAATCCATTCATTGGATTCGCAATACGGGGCATGAATCACCGCTCTGGAGGGTTGGAATTTAAACTGAAGGATATAGTTGCAGTTTTTATTTCCTTTATGTTGCAAGGATACTTTGGATAGCACTTCTGTCTTTATACTTTAGAGTACTGAGTTAACACATTGTTTTGTGCAAAATTTAAACCTTATCTCGCATTGCAAATCAAAGCTCGCGCACTTCTCGCCCCCCCCCCCAATTTCATTCTGTACCCAAGAGGAAGCACGGTTAATAGTTGGCGATGTCTCCTACATTCAGCTCCTTTTAACTCCTGTGAATTCACAGCTGCAGATCCTCTAAAGCTCCTTGACAATCACATTGCCACCCCCAATAATACCAAAGAGAAAAAATAGAGAATGTTTACTGAGGGCTTACTTTGTGAGCATTGGCCGGTGTAAACTCTCTGTGGTCAGCACCCAAATCGTCTCCCGCCCTCCACTCCAGGTCCCCACTCGCCCTCCTGCCCCCCAATTCTTCACAAGTCAGCTGGAGAGATTGTTCATTTTTAAAGGTAAATCAAATCAAATCATGTCACCCTTCAGCGGCTTCCATCGTGTCTCGAATCAAATCCAATTCCTTAGCGACCTTATATCCTCTGTGGTTGGGTTTGCAACGCCCAGAGTAGCTCTGGCGCGGTCCCCTGTAGGAGACCCGGCCTTACCGAGAAAAGAGCGCCCTCCCAAGGGGTAGGGGCGGGCCTTCTCGAGCAGGGGTGGAGCCTAAGATCAAGGGTGAGGAGAGGCGGAGGGGGAGGTTTTTCTGCGGAGGGCGAGAGAGGGGAGCGGGGCAGAAGCAGGGCCGCGGACCCCGCACGCTCCTGCGGTCCCCGCGGAGCTCTTGCCGCCGAGGTGAGTGTCTTCCCCCAGCCTGAGGGGCGGGCACTGCTGGCGCGTCGGTCCTCGACTCCTAGCTGGGGATTGTTCCCACGGGACGCTTCCTGGAGGAGTGGAGGTGGCGGCCTTGGGGAGCGTTGGGAAAAGGCTGGTGAAGTGGTCCGGAGGCCTGCCCCAGTCCTCCCTCAACCCCGCCTTCTCTCCCCTCCCCCAGGCCTCGGCGGGCGCCAGCCGAGAGCTAGCGGCGTCTTCGGGGCCAGCGGGCCAGCGGCCGGCAGCGCGGCGAGAAAGCGGTCGACAGACTGTGGGGATGCGAGGTACCGGCATTATCCTGGGCCAAATGGCCCTAGAGAGGGAATAGAGGCTGGGCCATCGGCGTTTCTCTCACCGGGTGGCGGAGGGCGGCCTCAGATCTGGGGGAAGGTGAGGGACTGGCAGGCAGGCTCCGCGGCTAACTACTAGGCGTTGTATATGTATGTTTTGGTATCTACATGGTACCCACACACACGCTTATTTCGGCAAATTGCTTTTTAAAAAACTTAATATGCCTTGTAGATCATACGATATCAGGGAATCTAAATCTATCTCATTTATTAAAAGCTACACTGTATGATTGTACTACAGTTTATTTAACCATTTCACGATTGATGTACATTGTAATAGCTTGTTTCCCTTTTCCGGGCGGGGGGGGAGGGGGGATTACAAGCAACGTTATAATGAATGGGTTTGTGTATATGTATGTTTCTTGCACATGTATGAGTATGTAGGAGAAATTCTTAGACGAGAAATGGCTGGGTCAAAGTGTGTATGTATTTTGAATTTTCATAGATTTGTCCAAATTGCCTTCTCAAAAACCTATACTAATTTACACTCTCGGATGATGTGCGAAAGTGCCTATTTTCCACTATCGTGCCAGCACGAATTATTACCATTCTTTGTAATTTTTGTAAATTTAAAGGGCAAAAAAATGGTATGTCATTGTTTTCATTTGTATTTCCCTGATTACTAGTGAAATTGAGCCTATTTTTATTTGTCCGGTTTCAGAAGTAAATAGACAAATATCAAGTCTTCCTATCTATAAGCAAAAGGCATTTCGAAAATTTAACACTTAAAAAAATTCACAATAGTAAGAAAAATGAATAAAAATATCTAGAAGTAAACTACAAAAGTTTATCCAAAAAAACCCCCCCAAAACCCATTCTCAGTAGCAAGAAAAATGAATAAAAATATCTAGAAGTAAACTACAAAAGAACGTTTGCATACATGGAGAAGAAGGGTACCATGCTTCTGGATAAGAAGGCTCAATTTTGTATTGATGCTCATTTTTCCTATGTTGATTTATACAATTGATGCAATTGCAATAAATTACTAAGTTTTGGGAACTAAATATAATCCTAAAGTTCATCTGGAAAAAAAAAGATAGCTAAGAATAACCGGGAATATATTTTAAAAGATTAGTAAGGTGGGGGTATTTGTACTACCAGCTATTAAAATGTACAGTAAAGGAACAATATTTAATTAAAATGGACAGAACAATGCATTAGAATAGAAAAGCCCACAAATCGAACTAGATTGGATCTCAAGATTTATTGGAGAAACACTGATGACTAGACGTGGAAAAACTGCCATATTAAAAGCTTCAAGCTCACAACCCTCCCACCCTAACACCCCCCCCCCCACACACACCCCGTGGAAGCTTGAATTTTCCTGACTCCTTTGTTTGGACAAAACCACTTTATTGGATCTTTTGGCTATACCAAGTAAAGCCACAGGAGTTAAAATCAGTGGCTTTGAAGCAAGAAATAACAATATGAGCCTTTAGTTAGATTAAGATGGATTCAGGTTAGCCTGCAGTGCGGCGAGGGAAAGATGTTATCGCTCTTTAATATTTTTTCCGATCAAATGGGCAAAAAATGTTATGTCATTGTTTGCATTTGCATGCTTATTGTGAGACTGAACGTCTTTTATGTGTTCGTCCAGGATAGCATGTGATTCCTGTAGGCAGGTAACAATGGGAGACCCATTGCTCCTCTCCCGGGATGGAGTTTGGCTAATTGGCACAGCTCTGCCCGGAAGCGTGAGAATAAACAGGTTGACTTTTTAAAATTTCCTCAAGCACTGGGCTTTAGACACCTTAAGATCGGGGGCGGAGGCAGTTTTCAGGACATGGCCGAGATTTGGCGCTGAGCAGTGTCATCGCGAGGTTTGGCAGCCAGCTCCGCAGTGGGTCGGAAACCTCGTGGTAGGCCAGATCCCTGCAGGACGGGAGGTTCCTTCCTTCCCCTGAAAAAACTCCCAGTCATTTTCATGAAGGACCGCCTCTCTCCTTTTTAGGAGATGTGCCCCAGGTCTCGCGAGATCTCCTGTTTCCTAAAGGCGAGGTGCGGGCGGCATCCTGCGGTGAATTCGTGGGTCTCGTAGAAGGGAAAACGTAATATCGCGATATTTCTCAAGGCGCATGCGAGAGCTGGCGGCGGCAGATTGGCTCCGCCCCTCGGGGCTTTGAGAGATTGTGCGTCATTTGCTTTTCGCTTCGAGCAGGGGAGATCGGAGCTGCAGCGCCTTCGGCTTTGGTAGGAGGAGGGGTCTGGGAAGGGCTGGGCTCTGGCTTTTCCCGTCCAGTGGAGGTTCTCGCGGGATCGCGCGGAGGTGGCCGTGGTTAGGGTACGGACTGCTGCAGCCGCGGAGGCGGCGGCAACGTCTTCAGCTAGTGCTGTTCTTAGCCGGTGAGTTCTCGCGGGAGTGGGTAACGTCCTCGTGGGATTCGTTGGCGGTGGCGGAGGTAGCTGGGGGTGGGGGGGCAGTGACTAGGGTCGGTTCTCCTGCTGTTAAGATGGCGGCGGAAGCTGATGTCTGTCCGGCCGGGACCCGGGACTGAGCTGTTGGCAGTACGCGTTTGTGACGCCTCTCAGGTACCCGATGTTAAGGAGGTGACAATTGCTTAAATGCTGAGGGGCCAAATAACTGAAACTGAGGCCAAGACGACCACCCCGTCTCTAGTGGGTTGAGGCGACACCATTCTCGGGCCATAGCCGCGTGTGGGCCCGCCTTTGCCCCACCAATCGGTCAACGCTTCCGTTGTCGCCGCGTCAGTGGGCGGGTTGGGAAGGGTGGTGGGCATGAGACCTGGAGTTCGTTTGGGAGTGGGGTTTGGGAGGTTGCATCGGGCTGTGAGGGAGAGGGGAGCAGCCTATGACGATCGATTCCCTCCCCACTACCTTTTTGCGGGCCTGCCTCGTTCTCCACCCCATGCGGTGATCTAAATCAACCCCCTGTTTTTTCTTGCATAGAGTTGGACTACACTTACTCAACTTCCACGGCCTTTGAACTAAGGTTTAGGGATAAAGCTTTTGTGCCGCTGACGTACTCGTTTCCTTTCTCCCTTAATTTTATTTCCCCATTGAATCTTACTGATCTACATGGATATTTGAGGCTTATATTTAAAGGGGAGGGGAGTCAAAGCTTGGCACTGTCACTTCCCCAGCCCTACTAAGGAAGAGCTTAGCTCTAGTCTCCTAGCACGTCCATTCTCCCCGTCCATTGGACTCCCTTGACGCAGGCTTTGAATAGAGCCTTTCCTGTTCCCTGCATTTACACCATCTTTGTGGATGGAGCAATAGTAGCCTTTCATTTCCTCAGGTCTTCATGCTGATCAGACCCTGATCAGAGCTCAGGGCACTGATTTGTTTAACTCTGCGTGCTGCTTGATCACTCTTAAGCAGAGCCATGAATGCGTTGGCGCTTGGATGACTGCCGTCTTCGTAGCCTCTTCATTCTCGGGGCCGTAAGCTTTCCCTTCTTTATCCCCCCCCCCCGAAAACTTTTAAAAGACTGTAAACGAGAACTCTACAGTAAACCAACTTTTGTCCTGCTCTGTATCTTGACACCTCCACCTACCCCCAAAGCTGAGAAACCACCCATTTTCTCTGCCTTTGCTCTGAGTTCCTGTGGCCTGTTGGACTGTGGACATCTGTCTTTGCTAACCATCTCTTAGCATTCTTCTCATTTATTAATTCTCCTGTTCCCCACCCACCATGCTCTTCTTTCCAGGAGCTGACTCCCCTAGAGAGAAGGTGCATCCTTCTGTCAGACTTTATTACATTTCTCCTCCATGTGCTAGAAAATAAATAGCTTTGATAGATTATTTCCTGGCCCTCATTCCTTGCCTGTTTACTCCCTGCCACCCCATTCCCCTTTACGTGGTTACTATAGGCAACTAATTCCCTGTCATTTGTTTCTTTTTTTAGATTACATTCGGCATTGTTTTGTCTTAGCCCCCAGTGTTGCCTAGATTGAGGAGACACCAACATCCCCCAGTCCAGGGAGGCATCCTGGTATGATGGAAATATTGTGTGCTTTGGGTTCACCTCGAGCATTGTAACTTTGTGAAAATTTCATATTCTCGGTCTTTTCATCTGTGTATTGGGAATAATAGTGCGAATAGTTGCTGTTAGGACTAGACTAATTATAATGTGCCTAGCTTGTAGGCACACAATGAACTGTTAATACCTCTTGACAAATTGGCAGATGCACCTGTGTCATATGGTGGTTTTATGACCTGGGAAAGAATTAAGAGATTTTTGTTGTTTCAACTATAATTTTTTTGTTTTAGTTTTGGGCCAGTCCAGTCATTTTTGTATTTTTTCCTTTATAGGCCAAAGTCTTTTGATTCAGTGATTCATGATATTTGACTGTGACTCCCACTCTGTTAAACTTCCACTAGTTCTCCTAATTTTACTAGGAATTCAGTGAAAATCACTGTACTGGAATGACCACTATCCATAATGTTCCTGTGAAGAAACATGCCCAGGTGGTCTACCATTTGGAAGGGATTCCTTATCCCTTGCCTACTATCTTCTTCCACTCCTTCAAAGGCAGACTCATTCACTCTACTAAAATAATGAAATTTGGTGGCATACTTTGTGAAGTAATAAAGGGAACTTCTGACTATATAGTGTTATAGATGTTCATACTGCTTTTCCCCTATCTCATTTCTTCAGAATGAGGTCCTTCAGATCACAGTGGGGATCTGTTATTTGGCCTTACTTGAGCAGAATAATTACTATCTGAGAGAATTTAGACAATATTGTTTAGAATACAAAGTGAATTACTGTCAGATCTTTAATATATTACCTCCTATTGTATTTTTGCCATTTTACATTTTGTGACATTCTTACTAAGTAGAAGTGACTATTAAACTTGGAGGTAGTTTCCCTTATTGTTACTGTTTTGATTAGAGCAACATTAAAGTGCTTTTTTGTAATTACTTTGGATTGTAGGGTTTGAAATAGGAACATGACAGTGAAAAATTTACTAGGATTAAAAATTCACCATGGATAACCTTCTGGTATGAGCTATAGGTGAACATTAGTTTTGAGCTTTAGGATTTGCTTTATTTGAAATGCTTTAGAGGTAATAGAAATTTTCCCCTTCTTCATTAGAAGGCAAGAGATCACTGTGTTTTGAGATTTTTCCTTAGTGTTCTGTATAATGGGTCAAGCTGTGATCAAAATTAACAAAGCCTCAGTGTGACTGTCATTCAGAACTAGAATAAGTCTGGGAATGATGATCTAGGTATGACCTAAAAGAGAGGAAGGAGTGGCAATACCAGTTAAAAACTTGGTCAAGGTTCAGTGGCAAAGTTCCACCCGAGTTTCCAAGATTTTTATTGTTTATCCTCCAGTATGACTAAAACATGTATGAAGGAGAAAAATAATTTTTGTGTGTGCATTTTTCCTATGGATAACAACTTTACTATTGCCTTAGTATCATTTTATAGTGCGATTATAAGATTGTAGACAATCACCATGTGATTCCACTTTGGTTAAAAACTGAGCTTTTTCAGGGGTGTTTAAATGTCATACTATGAGGATTAATGTAGCTCTTGGTTCTGAATTCTGGTTACATGCTTAAGAAATGATTGTGTTTGAGGTTGATACAATAGTTAACTCCCTGAAACCCTAATGAATGTGTGTAAATAGTGTGTTTCCCCCACTTTTTTTTTTTTTAGGTCCTGCTATAGTCTGACCTCTGAGTTACCGCTCCAGAGGAACCAGCAGACCAGTGTAGTCAGGAAGGCTCAGAAAGCATTTGGAGCAGTGTTGGAATTCCCACCAGGATGAGTATAATTGGCAGTGATTTTAGGTTAGTTTTGGTAGATCTTTGTGGATCGTATTTGTGTTTTACTTCTTGGAATGGAGATGGTGGGGTTGTCTCCATTCTGTTACTGAACTGGTGTGGTCTTGGTTACTGCTTGCGTTTAAATTGGAGCTCATTACTAAATTAAACCGTTCAAATGAATTCTGTCTGTACTTGGTTAAGTTACTCTAAACATCCTTTAAAAAATAAAATTGCAAGATACTATGTCTAACCACTTGTTTTTTAAGTTATGAAAACTTTTAGACATGTAAGTTGGATAGTATGTGATACCTCTATGTATACCAGCTTTAACAGTTACCAACTTAGAGCCATAATGTTTCATTTATGAGTCTACCCACTACCTGCCTTTCCTCCTCCCCCTTTTTTTGAAATAAACCTTTGCTGTCATATTTCTACTTGCAAAATATTTGTATCTAAAGGATAAGGGTTCTTTAAACATAAACCCAAAACCATTATCACAAAAAATTAAGTGATTTTTAAAAAAAATATATCAAATATGAACTTGTGTTTAAATTTTATGATGTGTTTGAATCAGGATCCAATCAGTAAAGTTTATCAGAAAGGAGGGTTGCTAGATCTCTCAAATCTGTTTTAATCTGCAGGTTCTTTAGCTTCTGTTTTTTTTTCCCCTCCTTATTTGTTGAAATTGTCCTACAGAGTTTCCCTCACATTTGGTGATTACATCCCAGTAGGGGTACGCTAATCCTTTCTTCCTAAGTTAAAGACCTTGGAAGACCTCCATTGTAATGGAACAATGGCAGTAATCTCCTGTGTCCCTTGTTTCCCTGTTGGAGTTGATCGTGCTGGCCTAGGAACTATCCTAAAATAGTCATGGATTCCTGTTTCAGTCGCAGAGTCTGATTTAATTGATACCTGAGTCCACTTCCATGTCTTGGCCCCAGTTACTGCTCCACACGAGAAGTAGGCCTCCTGGTAGAAGCTAATGTTTCCTAGATAATGACCTGATTATGCCTTTGGGGTTTTTCATCATGGTTTCAATTTCCTTAGGTGGTTTAGTTATTTTAATACTATCTTATAATGTTGCTTTTTTATTATGATGTTGGTATCTCAGCTGTTCTGACCTATAACTTCTAAGCAATTAGTACTTAGTGGTGAGTTCTTCTGGCTATAATAAAGTTTCTGAAATTGCAATACTGAACAGTTTTTGAGACCTTCCATTTATATCCTGATTTCACTTAGTATCTACACTCATAGTTATCCTGTTGTTTTTAATTTTATTTTTCTGGGGGAAATGATGTTTCTCCAACATAAAGGCCTTTAAACTGTTCATTACTTTGCTCCTTTGGTCATTTTGGGGTCTACTGTATGTTCCTTCCATCATCAAAATCTTAGAAGTTTGATTTAAGCACAAATGGAGGTAAACCATGGCCAATTGTACCCACTTTTAAATGAGAGTGATTCCAAGTTGAAGGGGCATACAGAGTAGAGGTTATGAATGAAAGTTTTTGAGGAATTTACATGAAATGTGACTGAATCACCAGTGCTATTGATCGTAGCTTTTCAGTTCTTTGTTCTTTAATGGAGGAGTCAGATCTCTAATTAAAAATTGACTAAGTATTAAGTGATTTCTTGGAAATTCCGTTTGCTCAACAAAACATTGAACATATTGAGTATTACAGTGATTGTATGTTTGCCCTTGTTCTGAGTTTTCTGTAGTTAGGAAGTTTGAACGAGGTCACTTAATTGAATCCTGAGTTTCTGAGACTAGGATAACTGTAGATTTTGGGAACAGCTTTGTGTACATTTCAGTGTTTGAATTATTTTCATTATTTGAATTACTTCTGCAATACTTAACAGCTACAAATTTACAATGGAAATGCTGTTGGGTGTTGTTGTTTTTCCCTTTTATTTTGTGTTTTCAACCATGGTTCCAAAGTATTGAAATGCCAAACTTGGTTACTTCAAAAATATTTTCTCTTGGTGTTTTTGCTGTATTATTCTCTGACTCGTTTCCTCAAAGACTGGTTACCAGATGTTTATATGTTAATGTTAGGGGTAATTCAGCTCCAGAGATTCTTTTAGAAGCCCTCTCATTTGATGTGTCATAGGAGTAGAGTTGCTAAAACTTGATGTACTTGTTGACCAGCTTGGTCTTCTGCTTATAGGATTACTTTCTGATAGTGAAGTGATTTTCTATTGAGTAAAACAACTGGGGGTTTTCTTTGGGTTGTTAATCTGAGCATTTTTCAACTTTCATTTCCCTTAAAAAGCTTTTAATAACTTGACTTTAAAAGTTACAGTGGTTACATGGATTGATACCAGAATGGGATTTTATAGAAAGTTGGAATTTGCTTTAGCTTCTTATGAATGTATCATTAAGCAGAGATGGGTATTGTAGATCAATTCAAATCTAGATTGTTAATTGGACTAAATGAATGTGAAAATTCAAAATGTGATTGTTATTAGCTTAGATGTTGAAGGAAAGTGGGATTTTTCCTTTTCAGTAATAAAATTTTAAGTAGTGACTAAAGGAACTTGGAGAAGGGAAATGCACATTTTCTAGAATGAACTTTTAGTATCATTATTTGATTTTAAAGATTGGTAAGTATGACTATGATGCCATCAATTTATGTACCACCTTTACCACAACCGAGTTTGTAAGTGCTTATAATTAGAAACCAGAGAGCATTGTTCTGGAAATTTGGGGATTGTTTTGTTTTGGAACAATTTTGGAAGATTGCTTTAGTGATGGCAGTATTTTCTGCTATTATTTTCTTATTTGCCTGTCTTTATAGTAGGGCATATTTCTCCTGGTCTTTGCTGTTCCACTCATTTCCATTACTAATGCTTGATTATTATATTCTGTGATTGAGTTCTTAAAATATAAAAAAAAGACCTTTTAGCACAGTGATTAAGAACATGAACTCTGGAGCCATACTCTCTGGATTCAAGTTCTGACTTCATGTCTTACCAGCTATGTCGTCTTATGCAAATTATTTAGCCTCTGTGTCACAGTTCTTAATCTTTAAAATGGCAATGATAGTGTTACTTACCTCAGGATTTTAGAGAAGTTTAGCAGAGTTAGTACATAGTACATGTAAAGTGCTTAGAAAAATGGTCTGAAACTTTAAGGAACATCAAAATCATCTAGAGGGCTTGCTAAAAACAAACATTGGTGGGTTCCACCCCCAGAATTTCTGATTCTGTAGGTCTGGAAGGGACTCGACTATTTGCCTTTCCAGCAAGTTCCCAAGGGATGCTAATTTGGATAGTCAGGGAAACACAAGTAGAACAGTGCTTGGCACGGAGTATTAACTTTTTTTCTGGACTATTTTCTTAGTCTGAGAGTAAAACACTTCATTCTTCAGTGCTGTTTAGAATTGCCTTCAGCGAGAAGCAGTTTTGAAATACTCTGTAGTGGTTCTCAAAACATAGTCCCAGTTATAGCAGCAGCATCATCTAAGAACTTGTCAGAAATGCAGATTCTCAGGCCTTTCCGGAGTCTATCTTGAAATCATGTCTTGGTTGACTGAACTGTGTTAGACTTAAAAAAAAAAAAAAAACAACCTTGAGATGTAGTTCACATACCATATAGTTTACCCATTTAAAATATACAGTGGTTTTTAGTATATTGTTTTCAGTTGTACAACAACCCTTGCCACATGAATTTTAGAATGTTTTCATCTGCCTAAAGGAAACCCAGTACCCATTGGTAGTCATTCCCTTTCACTCACCTACTCACCCCAGTGGTACTTGGTAACCACCAGTCCACTTTATCACTATAGATTAGCCTAGTTTGGACATTTCATACAAATGGAGTTATACCATATATATGCAACTTCAATGTGATAAAAATGTTTTCCTTTTATTGTGAAAAATAGAACACAGATATGGAAAACCTCCCACAAAAAACCCCCAGGTTTATTAGTTAATAAATTATTTCAAGGCAAGTACTTGTAACTACCACCCAAGTCAAGAAGTAGAACCTTTCCTGTTCCTCTAGAAGTCCATCCAGGTACCCATCCCAGTACCCAACCCTCCCTCCCCAGTAGTGAGGACACATAGGGAGTGTCCTCCCTGCTTCTGGAGAGTATATAAAATTTCGACTTTATAATAATAACCTCTGCATTTTGTTAAGGTTTTTGTCATCTAAGTGTGCATTCCTGGACACTATAATTTACTTTGTCCACTTTTTTAAAACTTTAAATATCTACAGCTTCCCTTTCTTCCTTGCCTTCTTGTATCTGTTGAAGACTTCATGTCATTTTCCCTGTGGAGTTTCCCACAAACTATATTTTGCTGATTGCATACTCGGTACAATTCAACGTGTTCCTCTGTCCTCTGTATTTCCTGTAAATTGACAGTTGGATCCAGAGATTTTATAAATTCAGATTGATCCTCTTTGGCAAGAATATTGGTGATGGTGGTGTATTCATTCACAACATTCATCACGTTGTAAAGATGTCTTGGATTGGTAGGGGGAAGAGGGGTTAGGTGGTGTTGGGGGGATGTATTAACAGTCATTGCTGCCCAAAGCTTAGAGTTGCAAAATGTTGTCATCTTGTTTTGCTATAACAACGAATAATTTTATAAGGTCACTCAGTGGTATAGTTTATATATGATGGGCTGGATAGATGCTTGATTTAAAAAACACTTTTTTTTTTGAGCACTGCTCTCAAGATAATGAATTGGTTTCCTAGCATTCTCAAAAGATAAGGGTCTGGGGGAAAGAGAGAAACTTGATGAATTTCAATTCATTGCAGTTTTAACTCTATGTGAAGATTAGTAGTTCTACTTTTGGCTGAATTGGAATCTTTTTTTTGAATCGGAATCTCTTAAAGTGACTTCTGATTCTTCTTGACCTGACAGTAGTAGTCTGTGATAACCTCTTTTTTATCTGATGTGTCAAAATGTTTTAGCCTCATTCTTGTATCTTTCTGCCCCAGTCCCTGAATTAGCTAATGAGATTAAAATAAGGTGAAGTCAAAAGAAGTCTCCTTGTTGCCATAGGTAATTTTGAGCTTTCTACCCAGTGCCACTTTCCTTTTTCTACCTAGCCTCTGCAGGCTGCCTCTTTATTCTCCCCTACCTTCTTATTTGAATATAGGTGGAAAAGTTTGAAAGGCCTTGCTAATAGTAAAAAGATAATAGAAGACAATTGTAGACTGTCTCACATACCAGTAGTCTCAAAGACTGGAACTGGCAATTCTGGTTTTGGGACCTTGTTATTTACTTGTTCTGTCACTTTGGGAAAGTTAACTAATCAGTTGACCTCATCTAGTAAAAATACCTTATTCATAGTTACTGGGATTGAGTGAGAAAATGTAAGGTGGTCAGTGAATGATAATTTTACATACTGTTTCACTTAGCCCCTCCAATAATGGGCAGTCGCAGTAGTGAAGTGATGGCCAGATAGCAAAACCTGTCTGTGTCCTTCAGGTCTGTGTTGGGATCATCAGTGGTCATTTGTAGGCTAAGACTTGGGTCAGTGATAAGTGAACGTTTTACTAGTGTCATTTTTCACTTTGCCAAGCTTTAGGAATCAGATTCAGTACCCTCTGAAGGGTCTGTGGTGATATTCATTATATATATTAGTTAGCTTGATCTCCCTCCATCTACACAGTTCCCTATTCAAGTTTGTTTTGTTCAAGGTTCTGCTGTAACCTTAGTAACCTATAATGAGTATTCCCTAATGGTCGTCAATATCACTACTGTTAACATACTTGAGTAGCACCAGATATAGTAGATTAGAAAGAGGCAAAGATTATCCCTTTTAACATTTTATCTAAAGTATAGTGCTTGACATGTATGTATTCAGTAAATGTAAATTATTGTTTTTTACATTACTGTTACATCTTTCTGTTCTTTCACATTTTATCTCTTTTCATTCAGTTCAACACACATTACTGTGTGTCCCTAAGATTAAAGTGTGGACTTCAGGGCATAAAATTGAGAGATAAGGTCTCATGAATGAGAGTTGGTCTTTGCCCTAAGAAACTCCCAGTCCAGTTAAGGATTGTGAGATTTTGTTTGTAAAGTTCCTTAGCTTTCTCCTTTGTGTTATCATTTCTTCCTCTGCTTTGTCCAATCATGTTATAACCTCTGTTGTTTCTCAAAGCTCTTCTTAGTGCTATATCCGTCCTCACTTTGAGACTGCTAATATGAGAAGGCCTAAATTGTCTTCTACAAATACAGATATAATACCAATAATACCAAGAAAAACCTTTAAATTAAGATTGACTTTCAGATTGGCACATGCTGTTGACACTATACCAGTTCATAGTCTTTGGATGAACCTACACCTGATCTCTAACCTCTGACCTGTTGGTTTAACTTGTTTCCACATTCTCCCTTCCCCCTTCCCCCTCTACCCATCATTCAAGATATTTGCTACATAAAGATAGAGGCTCCTCTACCCATTTAGTCATCTATGGAGTATGTAAAGAGATAGCTGCACTGCATATAAATTAGGATTTGAATGACCCTAGAGTTACAGCTAAAATTTCATTCTCATCTGTAAAATGACAATCAAAAAGCCTACTTAATTTTTTTATTAATTTTTAAAAATATTTTACATCATTGTTCATTTTTAAACAATGTTTGCTTCTCCCCACCCCCGCAGGTGTAGTCCCCATAGAATTCCCTTCACCAATGCACCCATGCACCTCAGGCCCCTGTGCTCCTCCCTCCCTTCCTGCCTTCGATCCCTCTCCCTCCTCCTCCCCTGCAGTATGTCTTTGATTTATAATTATCTGTTTTTGCTTTGTTGTGTTTTGTACTGTTAATTATTTTTTACACTGATGTCTTATTTGGTTCCCCTGTATTCCTGCTGTAAGTGAAACGATCTGATATTGTTCTTTTTCCTTCTGGCTTATTTCACTGAGCATAATTCCTTCTAGCTCTGTCCGTGTTGCTGAGAATGGCATGAGTTGATCTTTTTTGATGGCGGAATAATATTCCATTGTATAGCACATCTTCCTGATCCAGTCATCTATTTTTGGGCATTTAAAAAGCCTGCTTTAAAGGTTGCTTTGAGCATTAAAGTGAGATGATGTATCCTACAAAGATAAGGCCATTATAATTTATGTAAAATAAAGAATAACTTTGTTATTTGGGACAAATTACTTTACCACTGAACTAGTTTACTCATCCTTTGGGGGAACACAAAGATAAGCAACTAGAATGGATCGCAGCATGATCTACTAGGAGAGGGAGACTTGTAAATCACACTCAAAGGACTCAGTACAATAATATGAGTGAACAGAATGTGCTAGAGTTTATAGAAGCTCATCTCAGAATGTTAGAGACAGCATTTTACTAGGGTTAAACAAGATACACAAAAAGTACATCGTGGGGCCTGGCCTCCCTAGTGGCGCAAGGGGTTAAGACGCAGCCTGTGAAGCTGTCTGCAGCCTCTGCAGTGCGAGTTCGATCCCCGGCCAGGGAGCAACCCACATGGCACAGCAGACCTCTCCTGACTTGCCCTCTGCTCCCCTGGGCAGTGTACTTTGGTTGATCTGCCTATTCTATTCCCTGCTCTGTCTCTGGTGAATCCTCTCACACCCCACACCTCTGGCCTGTACCCCAGCTCTTGTATGCATAAAATAAAAATAAATCTTAAAAAAAGGGGGCCTCCCTAGTGGCGCAGGGGGTTAAGACGCAACCTATGAAGCTAGCTGCAGCCACCACAGCATGAGTTCGATCCCCGGCCAGGGAGCAACCCACATGGCGCAGCAGACCTCTCCTGACTCGCCCGCTGCTCCCCTCAGCAGTGTATTTCAGTCAGTCTGCCTGTTCTGTTCACCACTCTGTCTCTGGTCAATCTTCTCACCTCCTCGCACCTCTGGCCTGTACCCCCATTCTTGTATGCATAAATAAATAAATCTTTAAAAAAAAAAGTACACCGTGAACTCAATGCTATACAAATGAAAGTTACGTTTTTACCAGTTGTCTCAAACACTAGTTCCTCACAAGGCTTGTTCTTTAGATGTGTTTATTTCTTTGTGTTAGATTTTATGACCTCCTTAAGGGTGTTAAGTACTCTTATAGTAGAGTACCCTGACAGTAATACTTTCCTCTAAAAGGAATTTTTTTCACCTGCCACTTGTTAGTATCTATTACTGAATTAATTTAGGAAAATTTAGAAATGTGTTCTCATTTTTGGGGCACTCAGGTCATTTGCAGTACTTTAGACTTTAATGTTTGCATTTCTGTTTTTGAGAAATTTGAAATAAACAGAAGTATAGAAAATAATACAAGAGAAATCCTTTACTGCCCCCTTCCAAGTTGATCATTTTTAGCATTTATTTTTTGCATCATCTTTTAAGGGGGGAGGTAATATAGATAAAGGGAAAAGACTTTTTAATAAAACCTTCACCCAGCATTCCCTCCCCCTTGCAATGGTTGCCATGAATTTCTTGAACCTTTCATATGGTGAGAATGGTATATATTTGCTCATGTAAATAGAAATAAAAAAACTGATGTCTACACAACAATGTTATTAATCTGTGTAACATTATATACTATTTAAGTAGTATTAACATTCATACTACTTTAGAGTTTGTAAAGTGTTAATAAGAATGCTTTGGGAGTGGGACTTTAGTCACTTGCTCATTTTCTAATTTATGTTTCAAAACACTTTTTGCTGATTATTTTAAAATAATCTTCATGATTACATAAGGCTTATTGTTGAGAAACAGTAATCTGAAATCCTACCATTCAGAGATACTTATTAACATGTTGGTTCACAGCTTATTCTTCAAGGTGTTTCTTTGTGCTTATATAGCATAAACAATTTAGAAAAAAGATGTTTTACACTTAGCTGACTTTAACCCAGCAACTTCCAACTTTAACAAAATTTCAAACATAATGCTGAAAGGATTTCACAATAAGCATCCGTATATCCCCAGATTGTTAAAAGTTTACCGAATTTTATTTTTATGTATATGTTTTTAATTTCTCTGAAGCATTTAAAGAATGGCAATCTTTAATGTATTGTCATGTATTTCTTAATAAGGACTTACAAAACCACAATGCTATTATAACATCTAGGTAATTTGTTCTTTTTCTTAATATTATCTATTACCCAGTCCATTCAAATTTCCTCATTTGTCCCCAAATTGTCTTTTTTAAAAAAGCTGTTTGTCCAAACCAGTATAGAAATGGTATTTTAAATTTGCTATTCCCACTTAATATATTGACTTCTATTTCTTGTTATAATGTTACCTTCTATAATTTTTTGATGATTACATTGTGTTCTGTTGTTAGCAGTATTTATAATTAACCAAAGCCCTATGTTTACACATTTACATCTTAGTTTTTCATGAATTTGAACACTGCTGCCTAGCATACAGTAGGCATTTGGGAAATAAATATTGATAAAGGAACAAAACATAGCAAAGAAATTAAAGAAATCTGTGTGACAGTAAAGAAATTTGTAGAACTGGAATGAAAAATGTAATGCTTGTGATATGTATTACCAAATTATCTTTTGGAAAGACTCTCCTACATTATTCATACGGTACATTTAGTTGGTTTGTATGTCCGGCAGCATCTTGAAGACATTAGTGTTAGAGAAGAGCATAGATCTTGTTAGATTCAGTATCATTGCTGTAGATGGCATTCTCCTTACTATTTACTCCTTACTGCTGCCAAATTTTGGCTAGGCTAGCTTGACTTTTGCGCCTAGAGTACCTTATAGTTTGTTGACCCAATCCGGGGGGGTCCAGATCCCTGCTCCTCAAATTTCCTTAAATGTCTTGGCAAGAACAGCCTTAATAGAAGTGTAGTCTGGAGAGAGTTGCAGTCATCACCTGAAGACAACCTTTTATGGAGAACATTTTAGATTTTTGCTTTTTAGAAGTAAAGGCAGACTTTCTTCATGGGTGAATTCAAAACTCTTTTCTCTAGCAAAACAGATTATAAGTGGTCTAAAACAGTGGTCTTCTCCATGTCCAACAGAAGAACTTGGTAAGACCCTATGTTTTTTTTTTTATTATCAAATTCCTTATTTTATAGCCCCAGATTTAAGGGAAATGACTTGTCCAAGGTTACATGGCTGGTTAAATGATAGAGTTAGACATCGAGCCAAGATTACTTAGTCCAGTATTCTTTGAACTATACTGTATCTTAATTGTGCCACCAGGTGTCATCCATAAAATAAGTAGTCCCCTTTAAGAAAGTTAACCATAAAATGGGGAAATTGAAGAAAGTGAAAAAGTAAATGAGAAAGCAAAAAGTCCAAAGCAGCTCTGTGTCTTTCCCCTTTTGACTGTGATTACTACTTTTCAATATGAGGTCAGTTTGGAATTCTTTCATGGGACATTTCAATTTGACACTTTTCATGCATATTTATGGATTCCATAAATCTGTAGATGGGGACTGAATTTAAGTTTTCTAAGCTGTCCCCCCCTTCAACTGTTAAATTATAAAAGTAACATTTGCTATTAAAAATTCAAACAAAATAGGGCCTTCCCGGTGGCGCAGCAGTTGAGCACTGGGTTGCGAAGCTGCTCGCAGCCTCTGCAGCGCTGGTTCGCAGAGGAAGAAATGATAACACAAAGGAGAAAGCTAAGGAACTTTACAAACAAAATCTCACAATCCTTAACTGGACTGGGAGTTTCTTAAGGGCAAAGACCAACTCTCATTCATGAGACCATCTCTCTCAATTGTATGCCCTGTATGCATCTGTTTTTGCTTTGTTGTGTTTTGTACTGTTAATTATTTTTTACACTGTTGTCTTACTTGGTTCCCCTGTATTCCTGCTGTAAGTGAAACGATCTGATATTGTTCTTTTTCCTTCTGGCTTATTTCACTGAGCATAATTCCTTCTAGCTCCATCCATGTTGCTGAGAATGGCATGAGTTGATCTTTTTTGATGGCGGAATAATATTCCATTGTGTGTATATAGCACATCTTCCTGATCCAGTCATCTATTTTTGGGCATTTAAAAAGCCTGCTTTAAAGGTTGCTTTGAGCATTAAAGTGAGATGATGGATCCTACAAAGATGCCCACATGGCGCGCAGACCTCTCCTGCCGCCCGCTGCTCCCCTCAGCAGTGTGCTTCGTCAGTCTGCCTGTTCTACTCTCTGCTCTGGCTCTGGTGAATTCTCTCACCCTCCCGTGCTTCTGACTGTACCCAGTGCTTGTATAAATAAATAAATAAATAAATAAATAAAATTTAAAAAAAAATCAAACAAAATAAACATTTCACTTAGAAATTAGTCCCCCCAAAAAATGACAACCTCCTTTGATTCATACCACACCTCAGAAGTTTGACAATTTGTATACATATTCTATTAAACTTTTTAGCGTTTACATACTAATCTTATCCATTTATGTACTATGTTTATTTTTATATGTTAGACCATATGACTTCATTCTTTTTTAATGGTAGAATCACATTCCAAAGCATGAATCTACTATATATAATCATTTTCTGTGTTGAGCCTTAGAAGTAAAATTTGTTCTGGGTCAAAGGCTGGTACCCACTTAGACTTTTCATAGGTTACTGCCAAAATGAACTCCAGAAAGGTTATATTTAATTATCATTCCCACTAGAAGTATGAGTGCCTTTTTCTTCTTTCTTGGGATTTCTTGTGTATTAGAAATACTAACCTTTCTTTATCCTATTGTAAATATTTTCTGTTTCTGGTTTCAGATTTTTATGTAGTCTTCCCTTTTAACTTCCCTTTATAGTTTCTAGGTTGCATATCTTTTTGGAAGACCTTTGCTGTTCTAACACTTTTAATAGTTTAAGCTTTTTATGGTTAAGTAATGCTGTGAAATAGAGGTATACTTTTATTTCCATTGAAAGTTATTGAATAACTCCTATTTTCCATCCCAGGAATGATTGTTTGATCTTTAAATATATACTTAGCTTAAAAATGTATTATTTAGAAAACTAGTTCATTTAAAGAAAAAACATTGAATTTTGTGCCAAGGAGAAAACTGGCTCTATTACGTTGTGCTCTTTAATTTTTGAGAATAATTCAGATTGTTCTTATTTAATACCTAACATTTGTCTTGAAGGGAAAGTATTATGGATGGTGCTTCAAGGGATTTTACTATCATATTTCCTTTTTATGTATTTTTGAGGCCCAGATTGTTCTAAGGTCTTAAAGTCATTTGGTGGCAGGGAACTAGAGTATTTTTTTCATGCTGTTCTTTTATTTTCAGTAAACACCTTTCATGTTATAGATTTAAGTGTTTTAAAAGAGCAGATTGTTCGCATTGTTTGGTTTATTTAAAGAACATTGGAAATGACTACATGCCAGGCTGTGTGTGGTGCTGTTAAATTTACTCAGAGTCAGTTTTGTCCATGTGCTGGAACATAATCTTTTTTCTAAAGACTGTTTTAAATATTTGTTATATATGAATTTGATCCTCATAACAAAACTAAATTTGGGGTTATTTTCATGATACTGAAAGGAGTTTGCTGCCATGTGGACAATAGCTGTAAATAACTTGTTCTTTTAAACCATATAAAAGAATCTTTTTCTCTGTTACATCAAAACTTATCTGAACCAGCTCAAGATAAAGTTGAGATTCACTGAAAAAATCTCTTGTTTCTTAAGTGTCATGACCTGAACATCATTTAGTAGACGATTTATCTTTTAAATAACTATACCTGACTTGAGAATGAGACCTGGAGCTTCCCAATCTCTTCATCAAAGCTGAGTTCAACTTTTTTTTAATGTCAATATTCAAGGCTGATATATACTTTAGTTTGACTTCATATGCAGATAACCTGTAGAAAGACTGAAAATAAAAAAGCTCAGACTGGAAACAAAAAAAGCGCTCTTTTTTTTTTCCACTTTTGAGCATCTCTCTAATAGCCAGCATAAGATTGTTGCCCTTAGATTAACTGGAGATAAAAGAAATAGAACAAATAATAATATGTCTTGCTTTGCTTGTGAGATAGACTGTTTTTTGGTGGCTGACTCTGAGATATACTAACTTGTCTCAGACAGTACACATAGTAAATGGAATTTAAGTCCAGTTCTGTGTGACTCCCAAGCCTTCCCAGTATGCTGTTGTCCTTGACCTCATTTTTGACATTCTGCCAGTAGTGATCTATAAGATAATGTACATATATGGTAGCAAATAAATGTATTACTGAGATTCCCCCACACCATGTAGATAAATCTTTTTTCAGAATATTTTAAGGCTTTAAAACCTAGCTTTTATTTAGAAATATACTTAATCTAGCCTTTTTATCAATTTATGCTTTTCTATATTTCTTTAGGCTAACAGGACTCTAGAGAACCTTATCTAGGAATACAGAATTTCCCTTTACATAGAAGAGATTTAATCTTTGGAGATGCTTCATATTCCTTTGTAAATGCAGGGAAATGAGAGAATTGGAGTTAAATAATGCAGAAGGGTTGGAATTTTGTTTCGTTTCCTGTACTACCTTTATTATATTTGAGAGTAGCCTATCAGGAGGCTTTAGGGGAAGTACCACATGCCTGAGTTTAATAAATGAAAGTGAAAATATTGTATTTAAGCAGACAGTGTCTTTTAAAGATCTCTCTGTTGGGTGATGTTTCCTAATGTTTTTCACATCACAGATCTCAAGTCTGAAAGCTATTGATTGTCATCCCAGAACATACCCACATGTGCAAAATTTCCTATAGAATTTCAGGACTTATTTTTTTTTAGGACCTTCAGTATAGGACAAGAAGAAATCTAGATATTTCTTCACATGTCATTAAGAGGATATCCAAATCGCTGTGGTGTTTGTTCCTAAGGCATCATTTTCTAGACTAAAGCACTATGCCCAAAGGTAAAAATTGGGCTAATTGTTTCACTTTTGCTAAAGATGTGTTCTGCCTGTGCAACTTTAATTTCTAAACATCCAAATTTTCAAAAAGAAAAGATTATAATTTGTGTTATACAGGCATAATTGTGGGGTTTTATATTACCTTTGCTTCTAATCTTTTTCTGATTTTTTTTTTACATTTTCATACCACTCATCATAATGTCCTGCAGTTAGTATGTTTATAACTATTTGTTGAATGGAAAAATGCATACTGAATGAGTTGTATAATTTGTTTTTTTCAGTTGAAAATTTCACCAAATGAGTTCATAGTGACTTGAATTTTTTAGCTTAAACAGTTACTGGATAGTCATTCACTCATTTATTAATCTACTAAGTGACAGTTCCTAAGCTGACATTAGGAATGTAAGGATAAATACAGTACTGTCCCACTCATGCAGAACTAACTCAAGTAGGAAAACTAGCATAAATAAAGAGGTGTGTTGATTGACGACATATGTTGGATATGGTGGGGGGGCCCAAAGGAAGGAGTGATCAGTTTTACTCTAGGAGACAGAATATTCTGGAAAAACACCATAGAGGAACTGAGCTCTAGAGTTCAGGAGCAGCCATGTTAGCAGAGAGAGTAAGATGAGTCAAATTATCAGAAGTCTTGAATGTTGAGAAAGCCAAGGCATGAAAGCAGGGTCCAAGTCCTTGAGATCCTGGATTAAGGCGTATGCACTTGACGTAGGTAGATGATGAGTTTGAGGGGAAATTGCCCTATGACAATGTAGAAGGTGGAATGGAGGGAACTAGCAGGACAAACTCCTAATTTAGAATAAATTTATGAGATTTTCAAATGGACAATAGACACTAACATAACAAACCCTTATGTACCTGTTACTCAGCTTCAACAGTTAGCAACATATGATTTTTATTGTTTTATTTATATCCCATTACCTCCCCAGTTATTTTATTTTATTTTTTTATAGAGGCATGCTTCATTTATTTATTTATTTTATTTGTTTGTTTTGTTTATACATGCACTGGGTACAGTCAGAAGCGCGGGAGGGTGAGAGAATTCACCAGAGCCAGAGCGGGGAGCAGAGCAGGCAGAAGGACTGAAGTACACTGCTGAGGGGAGCAGCGGGCGGGAGGAGAGGTCTGCGTGCCATGTGGGACCCTCCTCTGGTGGCCAGGGAGCAGCCGGGGATCGAACCGTCGCCGCGGAGGCCACGGGCAGCTTCGCAACCCAGCGCTCAACCGCTGCGCCACCGGGGAGGCCCTCCCCAGTTATTTTAAAAGCAAATTCGTGAGTCACAAATTAGCGAAGCATAATTAGCTAACAAAGTGGTTCTCAAGTCTAGCTGTGCAGCTAAATTGTGTAGTTAAATTATACAGCTTGGAAAACACATGAAGTTCCCACCTCATATATACTAAGTCAGATATTTGTATTACTAGACAATTTTAGTTTTCAAAATCAATTTCACATGATTCTGCACAGCCAGGGTTAGAGCTCTAGATTTAAGTAAGAAAAATCAATTGAGATATAATTGACATGTAGTAACAGTTTCAAGCTTATGACATAACAATTTGGTATTTGTATATATTGTAAAATGATCTCTATAATGGGTCTAGTTAACATCAGTGTACATAGTTAAAAATTTGTTATGAGAACTTCTAAGATCTACCCTCTTAGCAATTTTCAAATATGCAATACAGTATTAACTACATTTGCCAAGTACATTATATTCCATGCCTTAATTTTATTTTATAACTGGAAGTTTGAATGTTTTGACCCTCTTTAGCCATTTTGCTTATACCTCTCATCCTCTACCCTTCTCCTCTGGTAACCACGTATCTGTTCTCTGTATCTATGAGTGCAGGTTTTGTTTTAAATAAGATTTTATGGATTTACCACTGGTTTCAATATTGGGTTTTTGTTTTACTCCACATAGAAGTGTGACCGTATGATACATCTTTTTCTCTCACCTATTTCACATATTATAATGTTCTCAAGGTCCACCTGTGTTGCCACAGATGGCAAGATGACTTTTGTGGCTGAATAGTAGTATTTTGGTAGTATATACATACCTCCGTTTCTTTTTACTGGTTTATCAATCTGTAGATACTTAGGTTTTCATATCTTGACTATTGTAAATAATAGCAACATGGGAGTGCAAATAACTTTGATGTCTTGATTTCTTTTCCTTTAGATATATATTCAGAAGTGGAATTGCTGGGTCATAGGGTAGTTCTAGTTTTAGTTTCCCACAGTGGCTGTACCAACAGTCCACAAAGGTTCCCTTTTCTTCACCAGTACATGTTATTTCTTGTTTTGTTTTTTTTGTTTGTTTGTTTGTTTTGATGATAACCACTCTGACAGGTGTGAGGTGATGTCTCATTGTGGTTTTGATTTCGATTTCCCTAGTGATTAGTGATGTTAGGCATCTTTCATGTCCCTGTTGGCCACCATATATCTTCTTTGGAAAAATGTCTGTTCAGATCTTCGGCCCACTTTGTAAGCAGTTGACTTTTATGAGTTCTTTATATATTTTGGATATTAACCTTCTGTCAGATATATGAGTCACAAATATTTTCTCCCATTTGGTAGGGTGCCTTTTCATTTGCCGATGGTTTCCTTTGCTGTGCAGAAACTTTAGTTTGGTGTACAGTCCCATTTGTTTATTTGTCCTTTTGTTGCCTTTACTTTTGGTGTCAAATCCAAAAAATAACTGCCAACATTGATGTCAGGGACTGTATTTACCACTTGTATTTTCTTCTGGTTTAGCAGCTTCAGGCATTACATTCAAGTTTTTAATCTGTTTTGAGTTTCTTACTCTGTATGGTATAAAATAGTAGTCCACATTCATTCTCTGCATTTAACTGGGCATTTTTCCCAGCATGATTTTCCCATTGTATATTCTTGGCTGCTTTCTTGTAAATTTGTTGACCACATATGTGTGTGGCTTTATTTCTGGGTTCTCTATTTCATAGATTTGTTTTTATGCTAATACTATACTTTTTTGTTTACCGTAACTTGGTAATGCACTTTGAAATCAGGAAGTGTGGTGCCTCGCTTTCTACTTCCTCATGATTGCTTTGACTATTTGGTTTCTTTTTTTTTTCTTTTTTAAAGATTTATTTATTTATTTATACAAGCACTGGGTACAGTCAGAAGTGCAGGAGGGTGAGAGAACTCACCAGAGCCAGAGCAGGGAGCAGAACAGGCAGATTGACAAGAAATACACTCCTGAGGGGAGCAGCGGGCGGCAGGAGAGGTCTGCGTGCCATATGGGACCCTCGCTGGCGGCCAGGGATCAAACCTGCACTGCAGAGGCTGCGGGCAGCTTCGCAGCCCAGCGCTCAACTGCTGCGCCACCAGGGAAGGCCCAGGACTATTTGGTTTCTTACATGATTCCATGCAAATTTCAGGATTGATTGTTCTATTTCTGTGGCACATGTCTTTGGAATTTTGAAAAGGTTGCTTTGGGTAATATGGATATTGTAACAGTATTCTGATTCATGAACATGGAATATCTTTTAATTTGTGTTGTCTTCGGTTTCTCTCATCAGTGTTTTATAATTTTCAGAGAAGGGGTCTTTTAACTCTTTGGTTACATTTATTCCTAGGTATTTTATTGTTTGATGCAGTTATTTTCTTAATTTCTCTTTCTGCTAGCTAATTGTCTATATAAAAGCACAACAGATTTTTGTATATTGATTTTGTGTGCTGCAACTTTATGGAATTTGTTTATTCTAGTGGCTTTTCTTCTATGGAAACTTTAGGGCTTTCTACTTAAAAACCTTTGTTTTTCCAGTCTTGATGGTTGGTTGGTTTCTTTTTTATGCCTAATTGCTCAGGCAAGGACTTCCAGTACTGTGTTGACTGGCATGGGTGGGCATCCTTCTCGTTAGCTTTTTACCATCTAGTGTAAGCTGTGAGCGATCACCTTTACTCTTAGTTGAAGTATATTCCCTCTATACTACTTTATTGAGAGTTTTTATCATAAAGGGATCTTGAATTTTGTCAAATGCTTTTTTCTTATTCTTCATTTTGTTAAAGTGGTATATCACAGTCATTGACTTGCAGATGTTAAACTGTCGTTGCATCCCTGGATTAAATCTCACTTAATGGTGTGTGTATGATCCTTTTAATGTTTTGCTCTATTTAATTTGCTTTGCTTTTTTCCAGGGATTTTTGCATCTGTGTTCATCAGGGATATTGACCTGTAATTTTTTTGTGGCATGCTTGTCTGTTTTTGGTGTCAGGATTGTATTGGCCTTGTAAAATGAGTTTAGAAGTGTTCCTTCCCCCATCCCCTTGGAAGAGTTTGGTGTGAATTATTTTTTAAACGTTTGGTAAAATTCAACAGGGACAGTGTCAGGTCCTGGAGTCTGATGGAAGATTTTTGATTTATTTTCCCTTCTAGTAATCAGTCTGTTTAGATTTTTTTAAGGATTTATTTATTTATTTATACAAGCACTGGGCACAGTCAGAAGCGCAGGAGGGTGAGAGAATTCACCAGAACCAGAGCCAGGAACAGAACGGGCAGTGACGAAATACACTGCTGAGGGGAGCAGCGGGCGCAGCAGGAGAGGTCTGGCATGCCATGTGGGACCCTCGCTGGTGGCCAGGGATCGAACCGGTGCTGCAGAGGCTGTGGGCAGCTTCACAGCCCAGTGCTTAACCTCTGCGCCACCAGGGGAGGCCCAGTCTGCTTAGATTTTGTATCTTTCATGATTCAGTTTTCCTAGGTTGTATATCTCTAGGAATTTATCCATTTCTTCTGGGTTGTCAAATTTGTTGTTCTTAGTTGTCTCTTGGGATACTTCTTACTCTGGAATCTGTTATAATGTCTTTTTTTCCTATCTGGCTTAATTAATTTGAATCTTCTCTCTTTTCCTTGATTAGTCTAGATGAATATCAATTTTATCTTTTCAAAGAACTAGGTCTTCGTTTCATTGCTCTTTATGCTGTCTTTTTAGTTTCTTTTTTTTTTTTTACTTTATATAATTCTTACATCATTTTTCATTTTGTTTGTTTCTTATTGAGCTACTAATACTTATATGTTTAAGGACTACAACTTCACACTCAATAAATATATGTACCACGTCATACCCACCACCAAAGGTCTGGGTACCATCTACCCTTATCCTGTTGACTTCCTTTACCCATTCTTCCCACTTCTGTGTCTTTGATGTTTTCTTTCTTCTGCTGACTTTGGGCTTTGTTCTTTTTCTAATTCCTTGAGGTAGATTATTTTTCTAGCTTTTTATGTAAATATTTATCATTATACTTTTGGTGCATCGCATAGCTTTTCTTCTCTCTTTTTTGACCCATTGGTTATTAGGTAACATTTATATTATTCTTAAACTCATTTTTTTTTGTGGGACCCTCGCTGGTGGCTGGGGAACAAACCAGCGCTGCGGACAGTCAGAAGCGCAGGAGGGTGAGAGAATTCACCAGAGCCAGAGCAGGGAGCAGAGCAGACAGAAGGACCGAAGTACACTGCTGAGGGGACCAGTGGGCAGCAGGATAGTTCTGCGTGCCATGTGGGACCCACCTCTGGTGGCCGGTGAACAGCCGGGGTTCGAACCTGCACTGCAGAGTCTGCAGGCAGCTTCGCAATCCAGTGCTCAACTGCTGCGCCACCGGGGAGGCCCAAACTCATTTTTTAAGTAGCTTAACTTCTGATCAATTTGTTTTTCTTCTTATCACTAAAGGCTGCCTGTGGCCTTAGTGAAAGTTACCTATTATTGGCAGGCTTTTCTGCCAGTAAATTCTTTGCGTTTGATTAAAGGCAGATAATCTTAAATTTCTGTTAGAGGTAGACAAAAGTGGAAAACCTCTTGCTAATTGGGGTCAAATCCAGCCCCAGTAAGGAAGGGGGAATGGTAGAAAGATGATTCTTAAAGGGTAGCCTAGGATTATTCCAATGTACCAATTTAAAATGTGTATGAAGACATTTCTTTTCTTGCCTCCTTAATTTGTATAACTTCTTGCTGCTGGCATTGTTTTTATTTTTTGTTGGGAATACTAAGAAGTGCTCCTTTAGCATGTAGCCATTATCCTCTCTGTTTGCAAAACTTTTTGTATCTTTGGTAGGCTCTGTTTTGTTGTATAATTCTTCTGATGTCAGATTATTTCCCTAAGTGGGAATAATGACAAAAAGTACAACTGCAGTATCTGCAGCTCTCCAAGACTAATGGGTAAATGATGTGTCGACATATGTTCTTAGATACCAGTTGCTTCTCCAAAGTCAGTGTTGGAGATATCAGGTTCCACTCTTTTGGTTTCACTGCCCAAATACCACAGTGCAGAGAAGCATCAAGAATAAGTATATGAACTTTTTTTTTTTTTTAAATAGAGGCATGTTTTTATTTATTTATTTTATTTGTTTGTTTGTTTTGTTTATACATGCACTGGGTACAGTCAGAAGCGCGGGAGGGTGAGATAATTCACCAGAGCCAGAGCAGGGAGCAGAGCAGGCAGAAGGACCGAAGTACACTGCTGAGGGAGCAGCGGGCGGCAGGAGAGGTCTGCGCGCCATGTGGGACCCTCGCCATGTGGGACCCTCCTCCGGTGGCTGGGGAGCAGCTGGGGATCGAACCGGCGCCGCCGAGGCCGCGGGCAGCTTCGCAACCCAGCGCTCAACCGCTGCGCCACCGGGGAGGCCCCAGTATATGAACTTATTTAGAGTAAAATGTTTTTGAATTTGAAGATGAGCCTCAAGATTTTTCTTCAGATAATTTCCAGATTTTTCTTGGGGAATTAAAGCTACTCTTTAGTTTCTTTATTATTATTATTTATTTCTATTAGTGTCCAATAAAATCTGGGTCAGGAATCATCAGTAGCTTGTTTTATGTGTCCAAGGATGGGGATAGTGGTGTGTATAGGAAGGGGACAGTGGAATGAAACTGAATTTTGTGTACTGTAGAGTTCTAAATCCAATTTGGGTTTGAATCCAGATTCTACCTCTGAATGGATATATAGTTACTTTTAGCCTCAATGAACTGGGAATAGTTTTCATCTCTGGGTTGTTAGAAGGCTTAGAGATAATAAGATAATGTGTAATAAGTAGGTGATCAATAAATATTAGCTTTTATTATGTTGACAAATGGATTCTCAGAACATTTGTTGGGTGGATATTAATGTAAATAATTAGAAAATGGCCTAGAGGGAAATGTCTGACAGTCAGATGGTGTTACTCTTTACCAGATCAGTTAATGTAATGACTGTACTTCTGTAATCAAATAGTGAATAGCAGACTGAGTTTCAATATTTAACTTGTCGCTTCCTGATATGGTTGATATCAGCAGTTCTCACCTGAATTACTTTCAGAGACTGTGGAGCAGCAAAGTGAATCACTGCAAGGCAAAAAGAATAGCATATTAGTGCCCACTAAGCATGTCTGTTTAAAAAACTACTGTAAGATTTTCTATGATTTCAGGGAATTTTAGGCTGCCACTGACCCACATTCATACATGTGTACAGCATTTTTAATGTACTGTTGATAAATCAGTAATAACTGAGTACTTGTTGTGTGCCAAATTTTGCTAAAGATAGCAAAATTAGAGGGAAGATAGAGGGAAGGACGAGAGTAGACATCAGTCAATGCAAGATGTTCATTTAGATCATATTATTCTTAATTTGATGTGTCCTTTTGCCTAGAAGTCACTGTGTTCTTAAGGAAAAGTTTATAGACCTCATCAATGGATACATAATTTTAGAGAATTTGAGAAAATATGAAAATCATCAAGTTTAAATAAAACTGTGTTATTCTGCCACCTAGAGGCAACCACTGATAGTGTATATTTCCTCCCTTCCCAGGGTTTATTTCCCTCCATACAAAGCACCCATTACTTTTCTTTCCCACCCTGTGGCAAACATTTTTTTCATTAATAGTGATAGGTACAAGGTACAATGTAAGCACATACAAAGGAATACTTGATCAAGTTTTAAAAGATTAGAGGGAGTATTGTCCTTCTGGTTTGTTTTTATGCTGTTCAAAACCCACATCAGTTTTTGTTATGTTAAGGCAAAGTAGAGGTTAAATAAACAGTTCCTTACTGCCATCTTTCTTAGGAACTTAACTTGACATTATCTCCTCTCTTCACCTCCCTCTCCTTCTATCTTCCAATGACCCCAAATTTATCTTCTTACAGGTATAGCCAGCCTTTTGAAAAGCATTTTCTACACATACCATCTATACTGCTTCACTTCCCCTTCATTCCTTGATTCAGTCTGGTTTCCTTCCTACCACCCCACTGAAACTACTACTTGTCAAGTTATTTCTATTTCCAACGTCAGTGGACATTTCTCTAGATGTCTCATTTTGACATTTTAGACAATTAAATAGTCTTTTCCATCTTTTGTCTTTTATGATACCGTGATCACCTACTTTTGCTTCTACCTCACTGACCTATCCTTTGTGGGAGTCCCCTCCTTTGCCTAATCTTTAAGTATTAGAGCAAATAAGAACTCATTTCTGGACCTCTACTTCTTGCTAAGTGATCATCTCCAGGTAGGGCTTCAGGTACACACTTCTTTCCCTTCTACAAGTATTTGCAAGCCTGTCATGGAAGATGCTGTGCTAGATGCCGAGAGCTTAATATTGTGGAAAAATCAAGCCAATTATTGTAGTTGATACTAGTTATGAGAGTAACAAAGTACTGTAATAGAAAACCAATGAGACCAACTTTTGGTGTGGGTTGCCATTGGCAAGCCACTTTGGGTGTTGGTGAAAAGTTAATTCCTCAGGTGGAATAGCTGTGGGAAGGGTGGAAGTGTGGGCAGAAACATTGCAGTGAGAATAGCACTAACAGAAGCCTAGCGGTCAGAGAGGACTTAATGGAAACTAAATGGAAAGAATAATGTGGTGGTGCTGAGAGGAGATAGTTCCAAGACTCAAATCATGCCATTGTCCTGTGGGTAATGTTTAGAGTTAGAATATAACAACAGAAACCATTGAAGGTTTTTTTAAGTAGGGATGTAACATGAGCTGTTTTGTGTTTTAGCAAGATTACTTTTGCTCCTTTCTATAGAATAGATGGGATGAGAGTGTGTGGAAGTGGGGAAATCAATTATCATCATTTCACAGTTAAGGAACAGAAGCCTACAGAGACTGAATTTTCTGCTCATATAGTAAGAAGTAATATAACAGGAATTCTAACCTGGATTTCCTGATTCTGAGCCTGTATTCTGACATGGTGCATCTCAAACTTTAATATATGAATCACCTACCAATCTTATTAATATACAGATGGATTCTTTGAATCTGACTGCATTTTTAATAACTCATGGGAGACATCAGTGCTGCTGATCTTTTGACCATATTTTAAGTGGTAAGACTAGTCTACTACTACCTATTACTACACTCAGTTGCCAGTTAGTCAGATTTGAGAACTACAGGTGTTCTCTGCCCTTCAGCTGATGCAATATTGAAAGCCCTTCTGAATTTGATCAACTGGTGATTGCTACACAGTATGTCACATATTAAAAGGTGACTTCCCTCAATGTATTTTAATTGTACACATTTGTCTTCATGTAAACCCTATTAAACCAAGATTTAAATTCTTCTTCTTTTTTAAAGATTTATTTATTCATACAAGAACCGGAGTACAGGCCAGATGTGTGGGAGGGTGAGAGGATTCACCAGAGACAGAGCGGGGAACAGAACAGGCAGACTGACCAGAATACACTGCTGAGGGGAGCAGCAGGCGAGACAGGAGAGGTCTGCCTCGCCATGTGGGTTGCTCTGTGGCCAGCGGGGATTGAACTGACACTGCAGAGGCTGCGGACAGCTTCACAGCACTGTGCTCAATGGCCAGTGCCACCAGGGAGGCCCTTAAACCAAGATTTAAACCTCAAAAATATATGACATTAGGAGCAATGAAGGAGGAGAAAAAGTGGTGCGTTAAAAGTATTTCAGTAATAGTAATAGCTATGGATGATGGTTCATGAGTTTTCTTAAAGTTGATCTTTCAAGTTTAAGAGAAATATTTATTACCCATAGAAATTCTTTGGTGCTCAGAGTTCTCATTCTGATCCAACAAAGACAATAGGCCATCTTCAGAGATTTGTTTAGAACTAACTACTTTTGGGGAGTCTTTTTTATATATATACAATGGGATTTTTTTTTCCTGTTTGGCTTCTAAGAATTAGGTAGAACTCATTCCCTAGTCATTAGTATTCCCTTCATTAGTGAGATCGACAATATCTCAGCTTCACACCTTGCGTCCTAGCTTCTTCTTGGAATAATTTTTGAATAATGGGGGCCTCCCTGGTGGCGCAAGGGGTTAAGTAAGCACTGCACTGTGAAGCAATCCTCAACCTCTGCAGCACAAGTTCCATCCCCAGCCGGCCAGGGAGCAGCCAACATGGCACAGCAGACCTCTCCTGACTCACAGGCTGCTCCCCTCAGTAGTGTATTTCAGTCAGTCTGCCTGTTCTGTTCCCTGCTCTGTCTCTGGTGAATCCTCTCACCCCCCGCATCTCTGGTCTGTACCCCAGCTCTTGTATGCATAAATAAATAAATCTTTAAAAAATTTTTTGAATAATGTGGAAAATTTATATTTTCATCTACAGACATTATAGAAATAGAACTGGTAAATAAAGTGAACAGCATGTTATTAAAGCATGCATTTAGGAGTTAGGCTTAGATATAGATCTTGATGGCAGCATTCACTAGCCAGGTATAACTAATTTCTCCAAGTCTTGGTTTTCTGTTTGTAAATGAGGACAAAACTTGATTGATGAGGATTGCATGAGAGAATATTAGGTGACGCTCCTGAGCAGCATGTCAAAATCTATTCTTTGGGATACTTAAATTTGTGAACTTTCAGTAGGTGCCATTTGAAAAAAAAAAATGATTCTGTGCCCCAGTAAGTGTCCTTTACTCAAGATTTCTTGGAGCCCTTACTAATGTCAACCAGCTATGTGACTCCTAAAGGAAGAGTTCCATTTGTATAATTTCCCAAATCACCTGGACCTTGTCTTCCTTCATGGAGCAAGATTCTTTTAAATGCTTTGGGAAACACAAGCCTGAGTATTGTCTGGCTTATAGTGGGCACTTACAAAACATTCTCCATCCCCACTGTGAAACCAGCTTAGAAATAGAATAACTAGGGGAAAAATTTTGAATTTTCTTAATTGATGTCCTAAATAGAGAGTGAAATGTTTCTTGCAACAAAATTATAGAAAACAGGATAACTTTGCATTTGTGGGGAATTGTGCTCACACATAAGCCTATCATCTGAAACTGTTTGTGACAAGGTTAGAACCCAAACACTTTGGAAACTAAACAATGCCAAATGTACTTGTTCTCCTAGAACTTTGACACCCAGGGCATGGGCAGTGCCCTAAGCTTGACCAGTCAGTTGCTTACACTTGCGACTTTGCATCTAGAGCCACTAATGCAGATAATTGTCTCAACGGTGCAGAAGTTACTCTGCCACCAGCAGTAAGTTCTAGAGTCTATTGTTGGCAGCAGAGGTACTCCCAACATAGCTGGATCTGTGGGAGGTCCTTGGCTTATAATTCCAGACTGCCTAGCTTCCTTGGTTCCTCTTGATTTCTGAGCCTACCTGTTGAAACTCTTGAGCTCTCAATTATCTTTCTGGCAACACTTTTCTGCTTTAGTTAGCCAGTCTGTTCTCAACCTATGCCCATGAGAGTTCTTTATTCTAGATACTACATATGGTTAGCATATCTTTTCTATGGTAACTTTTATGTGTAAGTCTGTCATCCCTGTTTTAAATTTGCTTTTTTAAAAAACTAGGATATGATTGACACTAACATATGTAAGTTTCAGGTATACACCATAATGATTCAATATTTGCATATATTGCAAGATGATCACTCTAGTTAATTGTTAACATGTCATTACACAGAAAAAAATTTTGTCCTATGGTAAGAACTTCTGAAATCTATTCTTGTACTAACTTTCTAGTACACAATATAGTATTAACTGTAGTTACCATGCTGTGCATTACATCCCCATGACTTAAAACTAGAAGTTTGTACTATTTTTTAAGATTTTTTATTCATACACGAACAGGGAGTACAGGTCAGAGGTGGGGGGGTGAGAGGATTCACCAGAGACAAAGTGGGGAACAGAACAGGCAGATCGACTAAAATACACTGCTGAGGGGAGCAGCCGGTGAGCCAGGATAGGTCTGCTGCACCATGTGGGATGCTCCCTGGCCAGCCAGGGATTGAACTCGTGCTGCAGTGGCTGTGGACAGCCTTGTTGGGCCTCAACCCCTTGCACCACCAGGGAGGCCCAACTTTGTATTTTTTGATTCCTATCACCTGTCCACTCCCACCCCTGCCTGTAGCAACCACCACTCTTTTCTCTGTATCTATGAATTTGGGTTTTGTTTTCCTTTTATAGATTACAGATTTAAGTGAGATCCTAAGGTACTTGTCTATCTCCTTTTGACTTACTTAACTCAGCATGATACCCTTAAGGTCCATCCATATTGTCACAAGTGACAAGATTGCCTTTTTATACCAAAAGACCAAGAAGCTATAAGATTTCCTTTTTTATGGCAGAATAATATTTGTGTGTGTGTGCACACACACCACATTCTTGTTATCCATTCATCTGTCAGTAGATACTTAGGTCGTTTCCATATCTATATGGTAAATAATCTTGTAGTGAACATGGTGGTGCAGATACCTTTCTGAGTCATTATTGCAGTTTTCTTAAGGTAAATACTCAGAAGTGGAACTGATGGATTGTACAGTAGTTAGGTTTTTTAATTTATTTTTATTTTTATTTTTATTTTTTAAAGATTTATTTATTTAATTTATTTATACAAGCACTGGGTATAGTCAGAAGCGCAGGAGGGTGAGAGAATTCACCAGAGCCAGACCGGGGTGCAGAGCAGGCAGAAGGACTGAAGTACACTGCTGAGGGGAGCAGTGGGCGGCAGGAGAGGTCTGCGTGCCATGTGGGACCCTCCTCCGGTGGCTGGGGAGCAGCCAGGGATCAAACCGGCACTGCAGAGGCTGTGGGCAGCTTCGTAACCCAGCGCTCAACTGCTACGCCACCGGGGAGGCCCGTTTTTTTTATTTTTTAAAAAAATCTCTATTTTTTGTTGCTTATAATGGCCACACCAATTTACATTTCTTCCAACAGTGTACTAGGGCTCCCTGTTTCTGCATCCCCACGTGATCCTTTTTTAGAGTTAATTTTTATGTAAAGTATGAGACTTAGATTTCAAAATTTATCTTTTTGCTTATATATCTCTATTTGGTTTAACACCGCCCACCGCAAAAACTATTTGATTGGATTATTTTCCCCTTTGCCAAAAATTAGGCATATTTCTATGGTTCTGTTTCTTGGTTCTCTATTCTTGTCCATTCATATGTATCTATGCCCCTGCCCATACTGCATATACAGTCATGAATACTGCAGATACTGTATCTAACTCTATGAAAAATAAGCCATAAAATTGAATAGCATGATTCCTCCCTCTTTTTCAAAATTGTTTTCACTATTGTAGTTTCTTTGCCTTTACATTCTAGAATAATCTCAGCGTATTCACAGAAATTACTGCTGTAAATCTGTATATCAGGTCAAGGAGAATTGGTATCTTTAGTATGTTGTGTTAATCCATAAACATGATATATCTTAATATATTTAGATCTCTGATTTTTAAAATCATTTTATAGTTTTATTAGAAGTTCTGTACATGTTTTATTAGATTTGCACCTAAGTAATTTTTTCTGAGCAGTTGTGATTGTTGTTGCGTTTTAAACTTTGGATTCCACATGTCCTTTGCCAGTATATAGAAAAGTGATGATTTATATGTTTATTTTGTGTCCTGCAACTTTGCTGTGTTCACTTATTCTGGGAATTTTTTTGTTGATTTCTTGAGATTTTCTACTTAGACAATCTGTTATCATCTGCAAAATTGCTTTCAAATAGGGCCAATTTCATTTCTTTCTGACATGTATACCTGTATTTCCTTTTCTTACCTTATTGCAGTGGCTAGACTTCCAACACTATGTTGAATGAAAGTGGTGAGAACAGATGTCCTTGCCTTGTTCCTGAGTTTGGAGGGAAAGCAGTCAGTGATTTGGGTTGTATGGTGTTGTGGCTTACTGCTACTTCCTCCAGCCACAATAGTGAGAAAAAGTAAGCCTGAAAGTAAGTGTACAAATAGCTCATTTATAGTTTCCACTACATGGATTAGATTGTTGCCAGAATCCAGTTGGCCTCATTTTAGGTATTTTGAGACTGTTGGCAACAGATATTTATTCATTTTCTATTAGTTGCTGAGGTTTGTTTGTTTGTTTTAAGTAAATGGAACCACATTCCTTCAGTGCGAACCATAGTAGGAGAACATCTTTTTTTCCCTTCAAAAATGGTGTCTATAGAAACATTTTAAAACATTATGGATTTGCCACCAACTCTTTCTGATTGCCCATTGGTTGAATCAATGTCAGCCAGATAGATACACAATATTTCCAAACTACTGAGTATTTTGAACTAAATCTAGGCCATGAGCTGCTTAAAATTTAATTTGTATTTATTTAGCTTTGTATTATGAAAGCCTTCTTGGGGAATGGGAATGGACATTGACCTCCAGTGACTGCTGCATGTCAAAGACATTATTAGAAGCCGAATCTTTGGCATGTAAAAAGCCTATATTTCACCTCTACCTCTGTTTGTGTCCTAGTTGCTAATGGGGAATACCTTTATTTCTTCATATTGGCCAGATCATCTTGAAGGATCTGTCTGCCATCAGAGATCACTTAGGTTTATATTATTTGAGCCTTCCAAATTCCATGGTCTTAATAAAATGTTTGTGTACTGTGCTCAAGACATTTTTAGTAGGAGTCATATACTTGTTTTCTATTAAAACTAAAATTATGATGTTGCCATGGTCCTTACGACACAGCTAATATATTTTTATTGATTGTAAACAGTAAGAATACAAAGATTCACAGATACAGTCATACATAATGTTTTTGGGCTAGTAGTGAGTTAACATTTTGATGCATACCCCTTCTAAGCTGTTTTCTTTAGACATAGGTTTCTATTGTTCATTTTGTTTTTGTAACCTTTTTATTTTACCATGAAAATCCTTGTGTGCTATTATATAATTGTAATATTTTTAACAGTTATGTAATATGCCATGTAAAACCAATCCTATTTTGGGCATTTGATCATTCCCAATTTTTCATTATTGTGCATGGCCATGCATTATGGATTCTTGTGGCTAAATATTTGTGTACATCCATATGATTTTCTTTGGATAAATTCCCAGAAATGAAATTGTTAAGTTTACCAAAAATCACAGGGATATGACAAGTTTTTCCATCCTGAGGTGTATTAAAAGCATTGCTTTATTTAAAAAATATTAAAAGGCATTCTAATTTTGGCTTAAGTTGGTTATAGGCTTGTGCAACATATTCTTTAACCCTCTGTACCTGGTAGCTATGCCTCTGGAGTTGGCATGGCATCGAAACTTTTTTACTTTATGTAATTTTACATGTACTTCATTCTATGTTGTCTATGTCAAACCATGTAGAGCTCAAGATTACAGCTTTAAGTTCTCACTTCTTTGGGGATTTTCTTTTCAGATTATAAAGCAGAAAATCGGAAACATGAAAGTAGACAGAACTAAACTGAAAAAGACACCTACTGAGGCTGTAAGTATCCAAAAGTTTGCTCTGCCTCATATCAGAAAAAATGCATGCTATATGTTCACCCTAATGGATCATTCAAATATGTCATACATATATTCAAAGTACAGTAAAATAAGAACTTGTCTTGAAACAGATTTTCTTTTGAACTTCTCTTGATTAAAAACTAGTGAATAAGCTAGTGACCACTGAAAATGAGTATTGAACAATTTGTATCTGTATGTACTGTAAGTTATCACTTAATGTGATAAAACCAGCTTTAAGGATAACAACATACATTGAAACCAGTTTTACTATATATAGGCTAATTGATATAAATAAGATTTAAGTTCCTAACAAATACTTCTTGTCACAGAAATAGTACCAAACTTCTACATTAAGATTCAAAAATAATAAACAATGATTTGCATTCATTTTCAACCCACTTATTGCAGTTCCCAGCAGCTCTGGACACATGGGGAGGAAACAACCCTGGGCAGGATGCCATTCTAATGCAGTGTGCACATTCACACACCCACACTCCAACTGGGACAGTTTAGACAGCACTTTAACCTCATGCACATCTTTGGGTTGTGGAAGGAAACAAATACCTGGAGATAAACCACACAGACATGGTGAGAACATGCAAACTCCATACAGATAGTTGTGTCTTCCTCAAAGCAAGTTTTTTCCCTAATCAGCCTTAAAATGAAATGTTGAATGAAATGTCATTTGAAGACCTGTACTTTTGAAGTAGGTTCTCTGATTGCTATTTCTACTCATTGGAAGGCATACAGTATAGCAGATATGATTCAAGTTCTGTTTGTACTTACGGAATCTCTCAATTTTATTTTTTAGGAAATAAAAGTCCTAACACATTCCTTAACTAGATTCCTCATGAGGCCATTATTTTGACTTTCTGTATTATTAATTTTTATTATACAATTCAGTTCAACCTGTATATTGATGGCCATATCAGTTGATCCTATGCTGAGTAGAAATTCCAGTTTCAGACTAATATTCTATCTGCTATCTTAAACTACATTCTGAGATTAAGAAAGTATGTTATGGTACTCCTTTTTAGTCCCGCGTGCACAAGCTTTGGAATTAGACATGGATTTGAATCTTAACTAGATTCTTTTTTGGCTGAGAATTTATTAACTTATTTGGTTCCGACAGCTGTAAAACAGGGTTGATAATTACTCCCTCCTTCTTGTTTTTAAAAACTGTAACTACCTTGGAGTATTACCTGGGGGTATTACTATTAACATTTTCCTGTATTTATCATAGTTTTTAAAAGCTTATTACATGGGCAGTGCTACTGCCCTTTATACTTAGCGTCAAACTAATCATTAGGAGAAGTACTTTCTTCCCATACCCTCTCCAGCATTATGCAGTATCTTTTAAAATTATGTTAGGTAGAGTTGTTTTACTGTTCTATTTTGTATTGCTTTAATATATATAATATTTTTAACAATGACTAACGCTTTTATTGCCCTTAGGACTAACCCCTTTAGGTGCTTTATATATATTAACTAGTTTAATCTCAAAAATAATAGTAGTTAATGTTACTACTGTTTTTTAAATCAGAAAACTGAAGCACAAAAAGGTTAAGTGACTGAAGGTCCCAAGATGATGATAATAGCAGAATGAGGACTCAAACTTAGACATCTGATTCTAGAGTTGGGTGCTCTTCTTCCATTGTAGTAAAACTCAATTATCAATATGTAAATGCAGTGGAGGGACACAGATACAGAAGACCTTAATGGGGCAATCGATATGATTTTAGTAACTTCTCAACAGCAGACAGCATTTCAGGGTGGGAGCAGAAAACAGTAAAAGATTAATCTGTGCCTGCCTTTAAAGATACAATTCCCATTTATACATATTTAGGTATGTTTTTCCCAAAGCACAAAAATGAGCCCATCGAGCATGGCATAATAGGTAGAATAAACATTCATTATTTCATCTTTGTCTATATAGACCTTCTTGTGAAATCAGGAAAACATGGAACTTTGCTTTGAAGATGCCCAAATTGTGGTATTTACTGCCAGACATCCAAAGGGCTCAATTTCTTGCAGTTTTAAAGAGTGCCCGTGGAGATGGGATGGGAGTGTCAGCCCACTACAGGTCTTTTTTCCATGCATTGTGTTTGTGGTTACTGTGTAGCAGGGGATGCTACAGTAGTGTTCACTATAGTCCTAGGGAGATACTCATCTAACAAGAAGAGGTCTTCAGGCAGAGGTCAGACAGCCCTTGGTTCTCTTTGTCTTGCAACTTTAATACCCAGCGCTTGTTCTACATAGACCATTCTTCTTCACCCTTTTTGATCATGTTGGATACCTTCCTAAAACACCCAGAACTGTGATAGATTAAGGCCAAAGATCAGCCCTGTGCATGTGGGGGGAGGTGGCTACAGTATGAACCTACACCCAGTGAGGACACAGGAGCTGTGCAGACTGGTGTGATCAGCTGATAAATATATTTTCAAATTTGTCGGACTTAGTTGTCTGTTCATGCCATTCATTTTGCATTTGACGTTGGAATGTCAGTTTGTTTATTTAACACCGTACATACTGAGTATATTCATTTTTCTTACCTACTGCAGATATTTTTCTTTTGATTTTGTTTTTTGTGTGTTTTGGGATGTAAAATTTTAGACAGTCATATACTCAACTATCTTTGGGAACTGAAGAACAAAAAGAAAACTTACCTTAAGAAATTGTACACGGGGCTCCCCGGTGGCGCAGCGGTTGAGCGCTGGGTTGCGAAGCTGCCTGCAGCCTCTGAAGCAGCCGGTTCGTTCCCCGGCTGCTCCCCGGCCACCTGAGGAGGGTCCCACATGGTGCGCAGACCTCTCCTGCCGCCCGCTGCTCCCCTCAGCAGTGTACTTCGGTCCTTCTGCCTGCTCTGCTCCCCACTCTGGCTCTGGTGAATTCTCTCACCCTCCTGCGCTTCTGACTGTACCCAGTGCTTGTATAAATAAATAAAAAAAAAAAGAAATTGTACAAATTGAAACAGTGGTTTTAGTGTAAGCAACTAAAGAACATATAAATGGGGCCTCCCTGATGGGTGCACGGGGTTAAGTTGCAGCACTGTGAAGCTATTGGCAGCCACTGCAGCACAGCATGAGTTCGATCCCTGGCCAGCCAGGGAGCTAACCCACATGGCACAGCAGACCTCTCCTGTCTCACCCGCTGTGCCCCTCAGCAGTGTATTTCAGTCAGTCCACCTGTTCTGTTCCCCCCACTATCTCTGGTGAATCCTCTCACCCCTCTGGCCTATACCCCAGCTCTTGTATGCATAAATAAATAAATAAATCTTTAAAAAAAAACATATAAATGGGTCCTGGTGTACATATGCGTAAGAACATAACAGGCTAATTACAGGGATGAGTTGATTAAAAAATGACAATATTTGTCAAGAAACCATGCCAGGACAATTGTTTGCCATGTGAGGAACAGGTAGGGGACTGTTAATATGTTGAAGTTAATTAGGTAAATTAAAAGTCAAATATTTGTTAAAGAAATTATAGGAGAGGGCCTCCCCTGGTGGCACAGGTGGTTGAATGCCACGCTGTGAAGCTGTACACAGCCTCTGCAGCGTCAGTTCAATCCCAGCCAGCTTGCGAGGGTCCCACATGGTGCGGCAGACCTCTCCTGTCACGTCCGCTTTTCCCCTCAGCAGTGTATTTCAGTCAGTCTGCCTGTTCTGTTCCCCACTCTGTCTCTGGTGAATCCTCTCACCCTCCCGCGCATCTGGCCTGTACTCCGGTTCTTGTATAAAATAAATAAATCTTTAAAAAAAAAGAAATTATAGGAGAAAGCTTATTGGTCATAGGTCGGGATGGCTTTTCTAAGTATTAAAGCAGAGGAGAAAAAATAATACAAAATACTGTATCCATAATAAAAAGGCGCATCATAGTCTGGGGAAAGTATTTGTATTCTAATAACATTTAAAATCTTTAGTAGTTAAAACTGGGAAACATGAATATCCCAGTGACAAAATGGGCCTAGGGTATTTCAGAAAAGAACAAATCCAAGTAACTCTCAGAATAATTCAGCCTTGTAGGTAATCAGAAAAATGCAAATGAAGTTTTTTTCTTTTTGTAGTAGATTGTTAGATATTTGTTCTTGGAATCACCTACATGCAGATTTCTGACTCTCGGCATTTGCCAGCTACCAGCAAGTTACTTAGGATAAACTCTTAGAATTGAAATTTTTAATCATTATGTATGTTTTAAAGGCTTGAAGATACCTATTTTCCTTGAGCACCAATGACCCGTTTCCTATACTGTGGTCAGTAGGTTTTAAGAAAGACATTTATTGATCACTTTATCACCAGATGTGCAAAGGATTTTTCCCTAGATTTCATGTCTTTATTGTAGCAAATCAATTTAAACCATGGCAGTTGGTATGTAACCATTGAATTGGCAAATATTTTCTTTTAAATTACCATGAGGAAAGAAAATTATACTCACTTTGCATTTACATAGTAGGGAAAAGATAGTAAAAGATACACTTTTGTCCCTGCTGCATTCTGCGTATTTCTTGTGTGTGTTTGCTTAGTTTTATTGGCAAGCATCAATGGTACATTAAACATTGCTTTCTTCATAGGCTGCTGTGCATTCTGCAAATCTCAAGGTCCAGAAGCACCTTGATACTCCTGATAAGCAGAATATCATGCTGGTGTATTAAATTGATGCCATTATGCTAACCAGATCTTTGTGCTGAAAACACAAGCACTTTATTTTTTTAAATATTTATTTATGCATACAAGAGCTGGGGCATAATCCAGAGATGTGGGAGGTGAGAGGACTCACCAGAGACAGAGTGGGGAGCACAACAGGTGGATCAACTGAAATATGCTGCTGAGGGGAGCAGCGGGCAAGCAGTAGCTGTGGATTGCTTCATCTTAACCCTTTGCACCACCAGGGAGTCCCCAGCACAAGCTCTTTAGATGCCTTAGCCATAAGTGTACTAGAGAGGCAGAGGTGAAACCTTTAAAATGTTCCTGCCACATCAGGAAAGTTTCTAGGGCTTCAGAGGCCTGGGAAATGTCAGGATTTCACTTCTAAAAGGATAGACAGGTGCACACCATGACAATGTAGGAACAATCTACCTTCCCTTTTGCTCCATATTCTGATTAAAAATAACTTCGTTTAAGTCTCATAACAACATTGCTGAATATATAGGTGGTGGTAGTTAATTTTGCAGAAGAATACTAAATCCAAAGAGGTAGCTTATCAAGTACATTATTTCCAAATCCCGTGCTCTTTGTATGCTGTCTCTCTTGATATTTAAGTTCCTGTTTTGTGATGTAAGTCCTTTTGCATGTGGCAAACACAATTTTCTCATTTCTGCCATAGCTATTCAGTCAGTTTTCCTGGCAAGAAAGCTGGCTGATAGTTTGGATTGCTCATGACCAAAATGGCTTAGTAAGCATCAAGGTAAACACAGTAAGGTAAAAGCATGAAGATTTTCTTGGTTCCAAATCTAGGCCCATTCCCAGTATTCTATACTGCTTTGCATAGTTAAAGAGCAAGTGTAATCAGTTGCCATCTGTTAGTGGAAGACTTATTTATCCCAGTCCCTACTCCTCCTCCAGTCCACTCTCAGTAATATTACTATAATCTCAGTCCACACCTTGTTGTCTGACATGCCCTTTCATCAGTAAGAGAAAACAGGAATGTTTGGAAATGGGAGCCATAAATAAGTATGAAGTAATGGTTTTCCTAAGTTCAGAACCTCTTGCCCTACTACAATTTAACAGTTTAATGTGGGGGGGCGGGAAATACAGCCACTGCTGATCTTCACTTTTAACTGAATTGACTGGTGCATTTCAGTGTTACCAGGCATTCTGGTTAATTTTCTGACTGTGGTACAGAATCTTTCATTCATGTTTAGCTTGCTTATTTTTGTTGTCTATACCCCTCCAAGTAATTTGTTTGTATCTATAAACTTATCCAGGCTTTAAAAATGCAAAAATGGATTGTTGTGTTCTAGGTTACCATTTTAATCCCAATCATCTGGCAGATTTTACTTAAGTAGTATATGCTGTCAAAAGTTAAATTGCTGTATGTGTTGGATTAAAGATTATTTTTCCCATTCTTCCTCTTTGTAGCTCCCTCATAATCCAAAACACTCTTTGTGAATTACTGTTTTTATTTCTCAGCCTGCAGACTGCAGAGCCTTAATAGACAAACTCAAAGTTTGTAATGATGAGCAACTCCTCTTGGAACTGCAGCAGATCAAAACATGGAACATTGGAAAGGTATGTAACCCATGCTTCCAAAAGACAGTACTTCCCAAGCTAGTGCATCATTTTGTATGCTCTGCTATGGAAAGAGAAATCACCAAATTGTGAAAGAAAAATTTTTCTGATTGAGGATGAGGACCCTTTACATGAATGATGATAAAGAATCTGAACCACACAATTCCTTTAGTCTTACTGAAATATGAGTTTGAGATAGTCTTAGAAGTCTTACTTTTAAAGTATATTCTTTAGATAACTGAAAATGAACACATCTAATAAAACAGGTTCTAGCAAGGAAAGTCCTTGTGCTTGTAGAATGTAGCCAGAATTCTCCCTCTGAAGACCTGGCATCTACTACTATTAACACATACACCTTGATGGATATAACCACATGCCCATGTGGTTCAGAATATGATCTCATATGGGTTTCTGTACTGGTGGGGGATTGCAGAAAAGCAGAGGTGTTATGCTCAGCAATCCATTATAGTAGAACTCAGCTACAGAGCCTCCACATGGTACTTTTACCTTATTTTTTATCTGTCTTTCTCTGTTCCCCTATGTAGTGTGAATTATATCACTGGGTAGACCTGTTGGACCGCTTTGATGGAATTCTGGCAGATGCCGGACAAACAGTGGAGAATATGTCATGGATGCTCGTGTGTGATAGGCCTGAAAGAGAACAACTGAAAATGCTTCTCTTGGCTGTTTTGAACTTCACGGCCTTGCTTATTGAGTACAGTTTTTCTCGGCATCTGTACAGTTCTATAGAGGTAGGAGTGGTGCAAGCCTGTGTGATCTGTTCTTAACTAATAGAATTGCTCATGTCCAGAAATAAGTACATTGCTATTTATATCTTTAATTGCTTTTTTGCTTTTCATTATGGTGCTCTGGGATTTTCTATGTCAAAGATAATGGTGGGATGTTTCTCAGGTATGGATACCCTTCACAGGGTTGATGGGAATGTTCTTTGCTATCACCTTCACCCTTCTTTTTAAGGTTTAAATTTTTTTTGAGAATGCAGTATTAACATAATCTTGGGAATTTGTTAAAATTGATTTTTGCTCCAAATTATTTTTAAATTACTAAAAGTAGTTGATTTCCTTGGTATATTATTGTACTTACAGCTCTTCTAAGTTTTAGTGTGCTGCTTTTAGTCTCTTCTCCCCTCTTCCCAAAATGTAAAATAATAGCATCCTTTGTGTTTTTAAACAGTGAAGTGAGCACTGTTAAGAAACTTTTCCATTGGTCCAACTTTAGACTTTTGTCACTATTGGCTAAGTGCCCTTAATTTTCCTAAACATGAATTAAAATCAGGATCAGAACAAGTAGTAAGAAAATGACTTAGGAAAAGAAGTGGAATAACTAGCACCCTGAGTTTTAACTGTGGAGTGGATAAGCAGCTTGTTGGAAATGAAATAGAGTTGCTTAAAAGAGTAGTCATTGCCTTTGATAATCAGAAACCAAATAGACCCAGGTTCATTGACATTGATTTTAACATTGGCCAAATACCTCAATATATGGGTGTACATACACTGTACTATAATAGTCATAAATGTTGCCAGGGGTTGTAAATGTCTCAAGCTTCTATATGAAGGACGCTGTTTTTTAATTCATTTTTATCCTTATCACAAAGGATACAGAAGGAACTTAAAATTAACTTTCTTTCACAATACTTTTAGTGTAGTTGGAGACATACTGTTCTTGAGTTTCATTGTTTATTATGTCACATTTGTCACTTCGTAATCTTGTTTCTTCCTGTGGGGACAACTATGTAATTTTGTACTGCTGTTCACATTTTTTTCTACTCATATTGGACTTTGACTTGGTGACAGATTGTAAGCTTCTTGGGGACAAGGTGGCATGTTGTAGGTACTTGAATATTTATACCTTTTTCTGTATTGTTAAAATTGTTTGTAATTTAAAAAATCTATCGCTACATTGGCATTTTACGTTTCCAAGACCTAGAATGCCTAATCCCATGAACTTTCCCCTTTTTGTTCCCTCTAGCACTTGACAACTTTATTGGCTTCTTCTGATATGCAAGTGGTGCTGGCAGTCCTTAACCTTCTGTATGTATTTAGCAAAAGATCAAACTATATCACACGGCTTGGATCTGACAAGAGAACCCCACTGTTAACCCGGCTACAACATTTGGCAGAGGTGAGTCATGGGTGAAGACTTGGGACAAAAATTGGACTATATAATTCCTTTTCGCAGTTGTTACCTGCAATTTCAAAATGCTTAGAAATCCCTAATTTAACTTTACTGGCCTTATTGAGTATAGAACTATTGGGTTTTCATTTAGCTAAATTCCATAAAAACTTAACAAGTATTCTCAATTATTATGAAGTAGTTTTGAGGGACTTTTAAATCTGTGTTCACAAAGTAGAATCTCTGTTCAAGAATGACAATTTCTCTTGGGAAATTAAGGTGAGAATCAGGTTCTACTTGGGAAGGAAGTTCGGTGCAATTAACTGGATTTGAATCCTGGCCGTGTTCTAGTATCAGTTTTCTTATCTGGGAATTTAGTACTCTAAAGAGTACTTTCAGAATAAAAATATAGGGAAGTTAGTGCATTCTGAGTAATTGATTTGTAATGGTAGTAATACTAATTAAAGGCAAAATTCTCATAAAAGTTCAACTCAGCCCGACTATTTTTCATTGTTCCATAAGGCAAATTGATAATGCACGATCTGATTTTTTTGAAGTAACATTGTTTTGTAACATTAAATGAGTTTTGAGGTATACAGCATTATACTTTGACATCTGTATACTCCGTGTCATGATCACCAGAAATCTAGTTTTTATCCATCACACCATACAGCTGACCCTCTTTACCAGTTTAACCCACTGCCCAACCTCCTTCCCCTCTGGTAACTGTTCTCTGTACCTGAGAGTTTGTTTTACTTGTTCATTTATTTTCCACATATGAGTTAAGTCATGAAATAGTGGTCTTCTGACTTATTTTGCTTAGCATAATATCTTCAAGGTCTATATCTTTTTTTTTAATAGCTGAGTAGTATTTTATTGTGTATATAGTTGACCCTTAACACTAGTTTCAACTGCCCAGGTCCACTTATAAGTGGATATTATTGTAAACAGATGACATAAATTTGTGTTATCTATAAATGTCGTCCTGTAAATGTATTTTCCTTACGGTTTTCTTAATGTAGCTTTCTTTATTGTAAGACTGCAGTATATAATGTACAAAACTTTGTTAATTGTGTTAATTGACTGTTACAATATGGCTTACCTTCAACAGCAAGCTTATTAGCTAAGTTTGGGGAGGGGGGTCAAAGTTGTAAGTGGAGTCTTAACTCCATGGGTGGTCTGCCCCTTGATCGACCTGACAACATCTTCATCCATCCATGGGTAGTTTGTTTCCATATCTTGTCTGTTGTAAGTAATGCTGCAATGAACATAGGGGTGCATAAATCTTTTCAAATTAGTGTTTTTTATATTCTTGAGCTAAATACCCAGAAGTGGGATAGTTCGATCATACTGTATTTCTGTGCTTGATATTTGAGGAATCTCCACGCTGTTTTCCTTAGTGGCTGTACCAGCTTAAATTCTCACCAGTTTACCAAGTTCCCTTTTCTCTACATGCTTGCTGACACTTACTACTTTTCTTTTTGTTAATAGCCATATTAACAGTTGTGAGGAAATATCTTGTGGTTTTGATTTGCATTTCCCTAGTAATAAATGATGACGAACATATTTTTACATTTCTTTTGGCCTTCTGTATGTCATCTTTGGAGAGATGTCTATTTAGAACCTCTGCCCATCTTGTTAATCAGGATGATTTTTGTTGAATTCTATGAGTTGTATGTATATTTTGGATATTAACCCATTGTTAAATATGACTTGCAAATATTTTCTCCTGTTCAGGAGGTTAACTTTTCATTTTGATGGTAGTGTTTCTCAGTGTGCAGAAACTTAATCATTTGATGTCATCCAATACATTATTCCTTTTGTTTTCCTTGCTATTAGAGTGAAATCCCTAAAGATACCTGGTACATCCATGTCAGGGTGCTTATAGCCTGTTTTCATCTATGTATTTTATGGTTTCAGGTCTTACATTCATGCCTTTAATCCTTAAAAATTAATTAACTTTTGTGCATGGTATAGAATAGTAGTAGTTTCATTGTTTTGCATATGACTGTTCATTTTTCCCAACATCATTTGTTGAAGAAACTTTGCTTTCTCCATTGTATGTTCCTAGCTCCTTTATCATAACACACATATTAGTTGTCTGTGTATTTGTTCACTTAATTCTTTTCCATTGATTTGTATTGTCTTTTTATTTTAACACCATGCTATTTTAATTATTCCAGCTTTGTAGGATAGTTTCAAGTCAGAGACCCTGGTATTACTTACCCCCCTTACCCCCTTCAGGATTACTTTTTCTATTTAGGACCTTTTGTGGTTCCATACAAATTTAGCATTTTTTGTTCTGTTTTTTTTAGAAGAATGCCATTGGGATTTTGATAGGGATTACATTGATTCTGTACATTGCTTTAGGTAGAATGGTCATTTTAACGATGTTAATTCTTCGATCTATAAGTATGGAATAACTTTTCATTTCTTTGTGCTTTGTTTCTTTCAATAGTGTCTTAGTTTTCAGTATACAGGTTACCACTTTGGTTACATTTATTCCTTGGTATTTTATTCTTTTTGATACTATTGTAAATGGGATTATTTTCTTTTTTTTTTCTTTTTTTTTTTTTTTTTTTTTTTTTAAAACAATTTTTTTTTTAAAGAGGCACGTATTTTATTTATTTATTTGTTTGTTTGTTTGTTTGTTTATACATGCACTGGGTACAGTCAGAAGCGCGGGAGGGTGAGAGAATTCACCAGAGCCAGAGCGGGGAGCAGAACAGGCAGAAGGACCGAAGTCCACTGCTGAGGGGAGCAGCGGGCGGCAGGAGAGGTCTGCGCACCATGTGGGACCCTCCTCCGGTGGGCGGGAAGCAGCCGGGGATCGAACCGGCACCGCAGAGGCCGCAGGGAGCTTCGCAACCCAGCGCTCAACCTCTGCGCCACCGGGGAGGCCCAGGGATTATTTTCTTAATGAACTAGGAGAGAAAGAAAAAAATCCCATGTACAATGGTTGTCTGCATTTAGAAATGCAACGAAATTTTTGTATGATTTGTAACCTGCCACTCTACTATATTAATTTATTATTTCTCGTAGCTTTTTACTAATCTTGCAGGGTTTTGTATACAATATCATCAATAAAATGGGGGGGAAGGAGAGAGGAAGGACTAGGGTCAAAATAAGGGGGGGTGTGCAATTGTATGGGAAATATAACCAAAATGATAATGCATACATTGTGCAAAAATGAAAAACAATGTAAGAATTATATAAAATAAAATATAAAAAAAAACCCAAATGGTAACAGCTTTACTTCTTCCTTTTCAGTTAGGATGCTGTTACTTCTTTTTTTTGCCTGATTGCTCTGGGTAAAAACTTCCTAATACTTTATTTAAACAATAGTGGTGAGGGTGGACTTTCTTATTTTGTTGCTGCTCTTAAAAACTTTCAGTTTTTCACTGTGTAGTATGATGTTAGCTGTGGGTTTTACATGTTTTGTTGATTTGACATATGATTTGCATATTTTGAAGCAGACTTGCATCACTGGAATGAATCCCAGTTGACCATAGTGTATGATCCTTCTGATGTTTTTGTTTGCTAATATTTTGTGTGCTGATACTTTGTTGAGGACTTTTATAAATTGATGTTCATGTGGTCTGTAGTTATCTTTTTGTGAGTATGATGTCCTTTTCTGGTCTTTATATCAGGGTAATGTTGGCCTGTTCCCGTCTCTTCAGTTGATTACAAGAATTTGAGGAAGATAGAAAATAGATATTTTTTGAATGTTTGGTAGAATTAAGCAGTGAAGCCATCTGGTTTTAGACTTTCATTTTTGGGGTTTTTTTGTTTGTTTGTTTGTGGAAGAACTGGAGTGTAGGCCAGAGATGTGGGAATGAAAGGATTCACCAGACAGAGTGGGAAACAGAACAGGCAGATTTATTGAAATACACTGCTACGGGAAGCAACAGGCGAGACAGGAGAGGTCTGCTAATGCCATATATTCGTAAGCTCCCTGGCCGGGGATCAAACCCAGGCCATAGCAGTGATAGCACTGAGACTTAACCCTCAGGCCACCAGGGAGGCCCCTGGACTTTCGTTTTGGGGGCATACTCTTAATTATTGTTAATAGTGATCCATCTCAGATTTTCTGTTTCTTCATGATTGTCTTGGAAGGTTGTATGATTTGAATTTAGAGTCCAATTTATTGGCATATAAATGTTGATATTAGTCTCTTATGATTCTTTGTATCTCTTTGGGATCTGTTGTAAATTCTTTTTGATTTATGATTTTATTTATTTGAGCCCTCTCCTTGGTGACTGTAACTAAAGATTTGTCCATATTATTTATTGTTTCAAACAACAGATTCTCAGTTCTATCTTCTGTATTGTCTGTTTCATTTATTTCTGTTTTTTTTTTTCCTTTTGCTGACTTTGGGTTTTGTTTTTTCTTTTTCTAGTTCCTTTAGGTGTAAGATTAGATTGTTAGTATTTGAGATTTTTCTTCTTTCTTGAGGTAGTTCAGTATTGCTATAAACTTTCAGTGCTACATCTCATAGAGCCTGGTAAGTCGTATTTTCATTTGTCTCCAAGTGTTTTTTTTTTTTCTGATCCTTTATTTGGGTTTTCTAAATTCCTGCTGAGTGAGACCATCCGGCATTTTTCTTTTTCTTTCTGGCTTATTTCACTGAGCATGTTCCCTTCTAGCTCCATCCATGTTGCTGCAAATGGCATGAGTTTATCTTTTTTTGATTGCTGAGTCATATTCCATTGTATATATGTAACATGGTGGGAATTTTATGTGGACTACAGCTGAGGGGAGAAATCAAACACTGTACAAAAATGAGCAATGATGTAAAAAATTAATATATCAATTTAAAGAAAAGAGGGCCTCCCTGGTGGCGCAGCGGTTGAGTGCCGCGCTGCAAAGCTGTCTGCAGCCTCTGCAGCACCGCTTCAATTCCCAGCTGACCAGGGAGAACCCCACGTGGCGCAGTAGACCTCTCCTGCCTTGCCCGCTGCTCCCCTCAGCAGTGTCTTTGGTCCATCTGCCTGTTCTACTCCCCGTTCTGGCTCTGGTGGATTCTCTCAGCTTCCCATGCTTCTGACCTGTACCCCAGTTCTTGTATAAATAAATAAATCTTTAAAAAAAATTAAGAAAAGAAATAAGCTCAGAACAACAGGACAAACATTATGTGAAATGTAGGAATATATGAAATACCTTGAACAAGCGGATTCATAGTCAAAAAGTGGATTAGTTTATCAGAGTTTAGAGAGATGGGTAATGGGAAGTTACTGCTTGATGGATACAAAGTTTCTGTTGGGACTGATGGAAGGTTTTGGAAATAGATGGTGTAAAACATGTTGTAAAACATGTGAATAATTAATGCCACTAAATTGTACACTAAAATTGTTCTAAATAGCAGATGATGTGTTATATATATTTTACCACAATTTAAAAAACCCTAACTAAAACAAAGTTGGAGTATATTTTCTTCTTACATCTATAAATATGTATATACAGGCACACAACCTGTTGTCTTAACATACTATAAATGTTTTTTCATGTTATTTTAAAAATGCAAGAAAGTTCAACATTGGATATGAAATAACAAAAGGAAAAAGAAGAAAGAAAATTTGTTATTATTTGTTAGTGATGAGATTGACTCTCCTGGTTTTTTTGGGGAAACAATATGAAATTATTAGAATCAATAAAAGTACAGTGACGTAGCCAAGTAAATGACTATTATAAAAAACGGTAGCTCCTCCAGTTTGAAAATGAATAATAAAAAGACCCCATTCACAGTATCAACAAATATAGTGTCTTTAAGTTTTATTTGGAACAACTATAAATTTAAGAGAAGATAACATATAGAAGGTTACATTGTGATCTAAGGTGAGGAAGGAATTCTTAAAAACCAAAGCCTAAATCTTATTTAAAAAATTTATAGTACAAAATGTAGATTTTCTTTTCAATGAAAAACTTCACAGCTTAGTGGTACTCCTAAAGTGCTTAAATGGGAATGTTAATCTTTTATGTTCCTTTGTATTCCTTTTAACATGGGCAGATGTGCTTCTTTTGTTCTTTGGGCCAACATAGAGATTTAAATTGAAGATTGATTTTCAGTCCTGGACAATTTTGATAGGTGCAGTATGTTGCTCCATTTGCTAATACAGTATGTTCTTAATGCTTTGTTACTACAAATAAAAGAATCTTACAGGTTTTCAAGGTTTAGAAATGATATGCCAGATGCTTAGACTTATTTCTCTAAAATGTAAAATTTCTCTAAAATTTTATGACTTTTTGATATAGGCTCTTTTCTCATACATCACCCTTTTGATATGTAACTTCAGTTCTTAAAACAGTGGTCTTTGTAGACATTTTGGTTTGTGGGTCTTCATTTTTAGACAGTTTTCTGAATCTTAATTCCTTTTTTATTTTATTTTTTTTAAAAAGATTTATTTATTTATGCATACAAGAGCTGGCGTACAGGCCAGAGATGGGGGGGGGGAGAGGATTCACCAGAGACAGTGGGGAACAGAACAGGTAGATTGAGCGAAGTACACTGCTGAGGGGAGCAGCGGGCGAGTCAGGAAAGGTCTGTGCCATGTGGGTTGCTCCCTGGCTGGCCGGGGATCAAACTCATGCTTCAGAGGCTGTAGATTGCTTCATAGTGTGGTGCTTAACCCCTTGCGCCACCAGGGAGGCCCTTAATTCCTTTTTTTATCCCTTCGCTGTGCAACAAAGACACACATTCACTTGCATGTTAAGATCAAGAACCTGGGTTGGTCATGCCATTTGTGGCAACATGGATGGAGCTGGAAGGGATTATGCTATTAAATAAGCAGAAGGAGAAAGATAAGCACCAGATGGTTTCGTTTATGTGTGGAATATAGAGAATCAAACCAAACGTCAGACAGTGACAGACCTTAAAACAAATTCTTGAAAGCTGACCATAGATCAGAGGCATTCAGGAGGGGAGGTGGAGGGATGAGAGGGCTGAAAACAGGGGTGCAGGAGAGCACAATGGAGTATGGTGGAGGAGGACTATAGGTGCTTTGGTGGTGGGAGAATATGGTGACCACACCTAAAGGGAGAAATCCTGTACTGTCAAAAAGTTAACAAGGGTGTAAAAAATGTTACTTCATTAAAATTAAATAAATAAAAAGGACCCTGGGTTTAGAAATTGGACTTAGTGCTCTTAAAAGTTAATCTCAGTGGAGTTAACGCTACCCATCTCATCATTTTTAGCATGAAACTAAATGAGATCATAAATAAAACTGTCTTCTTTGTGGCATCCTGGAAGTCCTGGAAATTGGCCTGAAAATGTTAAAGAGGAAGTACTTTTCCTGTTAGGCATTAAACCTTTTTTTACAAAGCTATAGGAATGAAAATAGTGTGGTAATATTGATGGATTTGAGCAGCCTAAAGGTTCCAGAAAAAAATCAATCAAGAATTGAATTTATAGTGTATACAGTTCTTCAGGTTAGCTTAGAAAGGATAAATCAATTCAGTGAGTGATACTGTAACAACTGGCCAGCAATTTGTGACCCAATTAAGGTAAAGTCTCCCTCAAATAAAATTAAGATGTATTAGAAAGTTGACTATTAATTATGAGGCTAAAAGTATAAAAGTTCTTAATAAATGTTGAACCTTGTGCTTTACATATTCTTATCTCAGTCTTCAGAAACATGCTACAAAGATTTTTTTCTGTACTTAATATGTAGCCTCAAGTTTGAAGTGAAGAGCAGAGGTAATAGTAATTGTTTCAGGTGTTGTTGGAGATGAACATATTAGCCAGCTGTCTTAAATCTTAACCCTTTACTTGTTCCTCTTACCTATATGTATATTTAAAAAGAAACAGTAAAAGAAAGCAAGAACATAAATTATTTTACCTGGTCAATCTAGCTGAAGTTTGGTCTACTTTTATTAATCAACTTAGTTTGTCGATTCTTTTTCTATTTTCTGTTTCATTTATCTCTGCTCTGATTTTTAATACTTCTGTTTGCTTTGGGTTTTGTTTGTACTCTTTTTCCTGGTTCATTAAGATGGAATATTAGGTTGCTGATTCAAAATCTTTTTAAAGTTTTTTTTTTATTCATTGGGAAAACATTGATTTTACATCACTGTTTATTATTAGTGGTATAGGTTCACACCTCTTCAGATGTATGTTACCACACACACACGCACTATAGTCCATTGCCCCCAGCCCCAACCCCCTCTGGTAGCCTCAGTTCCACAGTCAGATTTCTAGGGTTTAGTTTTGGTTTAGTTTTGTCTCTATATTTCATCTGACTGAAATTATGTAGTATTTATCCTGATTTACTTCACCTAACATAATTCCCTCTAGTTAATCAATGTTGTCTTAAATGATGAGTTCTTCTTATCTATAGCTGAGTAATAAATATTCCATTGTACATATATACCACATCTTCTTAATCCACTCAGCTGTCCTTGGGCACATAGGTTGTTTCCATAACTTGAATATTGTAAATAGTGCTTCAGTGAACATAGGTGTGCATATATCCCTTCAAATTAGTGTTTTTTGCATTCTTTGGTAGATCCCTAGGAACAGAATTGCAGGATCAGATGGTAGATCTACTTTTATGTTTTGAGAAGCCTCCATAGTTTGCGTTCTCAGCAACTGCATCTGAGGGTTCATTATTCTCCATACCCTCTCCAATGCTTCTTGTTTATGATTGTTTCAAGATGCATCATTCTCACAGGTGTGAGGAGTTAAACCATTGTGGTTTAGTTAGCATTTTTGGATAAGTGATACCCTCTCCAATGCTTCTTGTTTATGATTGTTTCAATATGCACCATTCTCACAGGTGTGAGGAGTTAAACCATTATGGTTTACACATTTCTGGATAAGTGATATGAGCATTTTGTTTTTCATCTGCCAGTGGGCCATTTGTAGTCTTCTTTGGAGATGTGTTGATTTAATTCTTTTGCTCAATTTTTCATTGTTTTTTTTGTTGTTGTTGGGTTTTATAAATTCTTTTCAGATCTTGGATGTTAGCCCCTTGTAAGATATAGGTTGTGCAAATATTTTCTCCCATTCTTTTTCTTTTAATTATTTTTTACACTGTGCAGAGGTTTTTTAGTTTGATGTAATTCCATTTATTTTTGCCTTTGTTGTTGGAGTCAAGTCCCCAAAGACATCTGTGAAAACAGTATCATGGAGTGTTAACCCTGTGTTTTTGTCTGTGTATTTTACAGTTCCAAGTCTTATATCCATATCTTTAATTCATTTTGAGTTAATTTTTGTGTATGATGTGAGAGAGTGGTCTAGATTCATTCTTTTGCATGTGTGGTCCAGTTTTCCCAGCACCATTTGTTGAAGAGATTTTCCTTTCTCCAATGTATATTTTTAGCTCCTTTGTCATAGATTTGCTATCCATATAAATATGGGTTTATTTCTGGGCTCTCGATTCTATTTTATTCTAATACCACACTGTTTTTATTACCTTAACTTAGTTGTGTAGGTTGAAGCCGGGGAGTGTGATACCTCCTTTCTTCCTCTTATTTGTTAGGATTGCTTTGGCTATTGTGTCTTTTGCACTTTCTTATAAGCTTCAATAATGTCTGTACTATTTCTTTGAAGAATGCCGCTGAAAATTGGTAGTGAATGCATTGACTCTGTTGCTTTGGTTAAGATGGCCATGTTAACATTAGTGATTCTTCCAATCCATGAACAGGGAATATATTTTTTTAAAGATTTATTTATTTTATATAAGAACAGGGTATAGGCCAGATGCGCGGGAGGGTGAGAGGATTCCCCAGAGACAGAGCGGGCAACAGAACAGGCAGATTGACCAAAATACACTGCTGAGGGGAGCAGCAGGTGAGACAGGAGAGGTCTGCAGCGCCATGTGGGACCCTTGCTGGCTGGCCGGGATCGAACCTGCACTGCAGAGGCTGCGGACAGCTTCACAGTGCTGCGCTCACCCCCCTGCACCCGAACAGGAAATATTTTTTCCATTTCTTTGTGTCTTCTATTTCTTTTCACACTGTCTTATAGTTTTCATTGTAGGGGTCCTTTACCTCCTTTGTTAAGTTTCTTCCTAGGTACTTCATTGTTTAATGTTAGAGTGAATGGCATTGTTTTCTTGATTTTCTCTTCAGGTTTGTTGTTTGCATATAGGAATGCAATTGATTTGGTGGCCTACCATTTTACTGATTTATTATTGATAATAGTTTTTTTATTGGTGTCTTTAAGGTTTTCTATGTATATTATCTTTCATGTGCAAATTATGATTGTTTTATTTTTTCTTTCCCATTTTGGATTCCTTTTATGTCTTTCTCTTGCCTAATTCGTCTAGTTGGGCTCCAATACTTTGTTGAATAGTAGTGGTAGAAGTGAACATCCCTAATCTTAAAGGAAATTCAGTATCTCACCATCAGCTATGATATTATCTGAGGGTTTGCCAGATACGGCCTTTATTATGTTGAGGTACCGTCCTTTCACTGCCAGTTTTATTTTTTATCATAAATGGATGTTGGATCTTATCAACTACATTCTCTCCATCTGTTGATAATGATTGTAATATTTGTTTTTTTTTTTTTTGTTGATGTTGTGAATTACATTGATCAGTTTTCAGATGTTGAACTGTCCTTGCATCCCTGGTCTAAATTTCACTTGGTCATCATGTGTAATCCTTTTGGGTCACTAAGATTTAGTTGAGGATTTTTGCATATATGTTCATCAGGGATGCTGGTGTGTGTTTTTTTTTTTGTTTTTTTTTTTTGTTTTTTTTTTTGTGATATCCTTGCCTGCTTTTGATATCAGATTAATTTTGGCCTCATAAAATCTGTATGGAAGCATTCCCTTTTCTTCAAATTTTGGAAAGAGTTTGAGAATGATTAAGGGATCATCAGAAAGACATAACATTCATAAGTATATATATACCAAACTAAGTAGCCTCAATATATAAAGCAACTATTAACAAATCTAAAAACAGAATTGGCAGCAGCAATTCAGTATCCCACTTTCATCAATGGACAGGTCAACCAGAAAGAAAATCGGCTAGAAAACAATAGTCATAAATGAAGAATTAGACCAGATGGACTTAGTAGATATTTATAGGGCATTGCACTCCAAAAAGTACACAGGAAACATTCTCTGGGATAGATAGACCACATGTTGGTTACAAATGTCATTAAATTCATGAAGAATGAAATTATATCATGTATCTTCTTTAGTCACAGTGATTTCAAACTAGGTATCATTCACAAAAACAAAGCAAGGGAAAACTCTAATATGTGGATACTGAACAATATATTACTGAATGACTGTTCGGTTAATGAGAAAATCGAAGAAGATAATTTAAAAACCTGAAGACAAATGAAAATGAAGACACAAGCTAGCAGAACTATGGTACACAACAAAAGGAGTACTAGGAGGGAAGTGTGTATATAGTGATACAGGCCCACATCAAGAAATGAGAAAGAACTCAAATAAGTGCTCTAACCTAACACCTTAACCAACTATGAAAAGAACAAGCAAAGCCAAAAGACAGCAGGAAATAATAAGAAATTGAGCAGAAGTATATGAAATAAAAGTTTAATTTTTTAAAAGATTTATTTATTTATACAAACACTGGGTACAGTCAGAAGCACGGGAGGGTGAGAGAATTTACCAGAGCCAGAGCGGGGAGCAGAATAGGCAGACTGACAAAGTACACTGCTGAGGGGAGCAGCGAGCGCAGCAGGAGAGGTCTGCGCGCCATGTGGGACCCTTGCTGGCGGCCGGGGATCGAACCGGCGCTGCAGAAGCTGTGGGCAGCTTCACAGCCCAGCATTCAACTGCTGCGCCACCGGGGAGGCCCTATGAAATAAAAGATTAAAAAAGACAGTCCAAATGATCCGTTAAACCAATAGCTGGTTTTAAAAAATTAAACAAACTTGGGCCTCCCCTGGTGGCGCAGCTGTTGAGCGCTGCCCGCAGCCTCTGCAGTGCTGGTTCAATCCCTGGCCACCAGTGAGGGTCCCACATTGCAGGCAGACCTCTCCTACTGTGCCCGCTGCTCCCCTCAGCAGTGTATTTCATCAGTCTGCCTGTTCTGTTCCCCGCTCTGGCTCTGGTGAATTCTCTCACCCTCCCGTGCTTCTGACTGTACCCAGTGCTTGAATAAATAAATAAATAAATCTTTAAAAAAAAAAAAAAAGACAAACCTCTCACTAGACTCACAAAGTAACAAGTTTCCTAAGAACAAAAGCCAAGGACCAGATAGTTTCACTAGTGAATTCTAATAAACCTTCAAAGACAAAGTATTAACACTATCCTTCTGAAATCTTTTCTTAAACGTAGGTAATTACATCTATAAATGTCCCTCTAAGCCCTGCTTTTCAGTGTATCCTAAAAGTTTTGATATATCATATTTTCATTTTAGTTCATCTCAAGGAATTTTCTAATTTCCTTTGTTATTTTTTTTACCCATTGGTGGTTAAGGGTGTGTTGTTTGATTGCCACATATTTGTGTGAATTTTCCACATTCCACACATTTCCTTCTGATTTGTATTTCAGATTTCTCTCCATTGTTATTGGGGAAAATAGGCCTAACAAACAATGAAAACAAATCTGAAATTACAAAGGAAATTAGAAAATTCCTTGAGAATGTCCTGTGTGTACTTGAGAAGAATATGTATTGTGCTTTTGGGTGGATCTTTCTATATATGTTAAATCTAGTTAATTTAATGTTGGAGTCTTCTGTTTTCTTATTGTCTCTTGTCTAGTTATTAATGTTTTCCTGGGAATTACAACTAGCATCTTTTCGAAGTTAATTCATATTAATATAGCTTAGTTTGTTTTAAAGATTTATTTATTTATATAAGAATGGGGTGCAGGCCACATTTGCAGGAGGGTGAGAGACAGAGTGGGGATCAGAACAGGCAGACTGACTGAAATACACTGCTGAGGGGAGCAGTGGGCGCGACAGGAGACATCTGCCACGCCATGTGGGACTCTCATTGGCCAGCTGGGATCGAACCAGCGCTGCAGAGGCTGCGGACAGCTTCATATCCCGGCGCTCAACCTCCTGCGCCACCAGGGGAGGCCCAATATAGCTTAGTTTTAATAGTAGGCACAAACTGTGCATATAGCTTTGTCCCCTCCCCCTACACACATACTTTGTCAGTTACCACAAATTACATCTATATATATTGTGCACCTATCAACATATATATGTAATTAGTTTTTATGGAGTTGTCTTTTAAAATATAGAAAAAAGGGGTAACTGCAAACCAAAAAATATATTACCTTGCTGGTGTTCTTTATTTTTTTTGTATGGATTCCAGTTAGTATTGTGGCACTTTCATTTTAGCCTAAGGGATTCCTATGTTCAGCCTTTCTTTTAGGCAGGTGTACTGGCTATAAGCTTCCTCAACTTTTATCTGGGATTCTCTTAATTTGTTCTACATTTCTGAAGAATAATTATGGCAGATACAGCATTCTTGGTTGGAAGTTCTTTTGGCACTTAAATGTCTTCCTGATGCATTCTGTCCTCAATGATTTCTTATAAGAAATCTGCTGTTGATCACATTGAGGATCCATTTTACATTAGTCGTTTTTCTCTTGCTGCTTTCAAGATTCTTTCCTTGTGTTGAACTTTGACAATTTGCTCATATCTTTTTTTTTATTTTTTTTTATTTTTTTTATTTTATTTTTTTTTTCTGCAAAGATTTTATTTGTGCATATTGGGAGGTGGGAGGGTTGTTAGTCTTTCTTGGCAGCTGCCTTCCTCATGGCAGCCAGGACATTGCTCAACTCCTCTCTCTTCCTCTTGGCGCGGATGTGTGTCCCCACCCTTTTCTTGATGAACTTGAGGGCCCGCTTGTCTTTGGAGACCTTGAGCAACTCCATGGCGCGCCGCTCATAGGGGGCAAAGCCACACACCTCCCGGATCATGTCCCGCACGAACTTGGTGTGCTTGGTGAGGCGGCCGCGCCGGCGGCTGTGTCTCGGCTTGCTCACGTTCTTTGTCACCTTGTGGCCCTTGTTGAGGCCCACGGCCATGGGGTAGCGCAGAGCCATGGCTGCTGCTGTGGAATGGCCGCCGCTGCGGAGAGTCATATCTTTTTTTTTTAAAAAAAGATTTATTTATTCATCCATACAAGAACCGGGGTACAGGCCAGATGTGCGGGAGGGTGAGCGGATCCACCAGAGACAGAGTGGGGAACAGAACAGGCAGACTGATTGAAATACACTGCTGAGGGGAGCAGCCGGCAAGACAGGAGAAGTCTGCTGTACCATGTGGGGAGCTCCCTGGCTGGCTGGGGATCAAACTCATACTGCAGAGGCTTTGAATAGCTTCACAACGCTATGCTCAACCGCCTGCACCACGAGGGGGCCCCCTGCTTATGTCTTTTTGTGGGTCTCTAGTTTTATTTTATAGATGTTCTTTGAGTTTGGATTTGTAAATTGACATCTTCAGTCAAATTTATGACAATTTGGGCCATTTTTAAAAAATCTCTCCTCCCCTTCAAGTACCTGGCCCTCTAACTGTCCCAATTTGTCTCTATCACTTACTCTCCCACCATTTATTTTAAATTTGGAACACCATCCATACTCCCTGTCATGCTTTGTGCTTCATTTTTCTGTTGCATATGTTGAAACATCCTTGCATTCCTGGGATAAATCCCATTTGGTTATGATGTATAAATTGTTGAATTCTGGTAAGGTTTTGTTGAGCATTTTTGCGTCTGTGTTCATGAGGGATATTAGCCTGTAGTTTTCATTTCTTGTACTGCACTTATCTGACTTTGGATTCAGGGTAATATATTGGCTTTGTAAGATGAATTTGGCAGTGTACCATACTCTTGAATTTTTTTAATAAGAATTTGAGTAAGGGTTAATGTTAATTCTTGAAATGTTTGTTTGAATTCACCAGGGAATCCATCTGGTCCTGGGTTTTGCCTTTTGTGTGGTTTTTGATTACTGATACAGTTTCTTTACTCATTGGTGTGTATTTCTATTTCTTCATGATTTAGTCTTAGTAGATTGTATGTTTCTAGGAATCTATCTAGTTCTTCTAAGGTATCCAGTTTGTTTGCAGTTTATTCATAATCGCTTGTGATCCTTTGTATCTCTGGTGTCATTTGTAATGTCTTCTCTTTCACTTGTCTTTTTTTCTTACCATAAAGTTTCTCTGTTTTGTCTTTTCTAAACTGTAGCTCTTTGCTTCATTGATCTTCTCTATTTTTCTGCTATTTCATGTATTTCCACTCTCATCTTTGTTATTTCCTCCATTGTACTGACTTTGGACTTTTTTTTTGGTCTAGTTCTTTTAAGTGTAAAGTTAGGTTGAGAGCTTTTTTTGTTTCTTAGACAGTTATATCTATAAACTTCCCTCTTTATTTTTTGACTTTCTTGTTTACCAATTAGCCTAAATGTGAATTTCATGTCGCAAAATCTTTATGAAGTTGTTCTATATAAGCACAATTCTGTGATTCACATTCTATAAAATTCCCTGTTAGAACAACTTTTGGTGCATCCCATAAATTTTGGTGTGTTGTATTTCCGTGTGTGTGTGTGTGTGTGTGTGTGAGAGAGAGAGAGAGAGAGAGAGAGAGAGAGAAGAGAGAGAGAGAATGAGAAAGTGTCTCAAGATTTTTTCTTAATTTCATCTTTTACCCCATTGGTTTTCAGGTGTGTTTTGTTTAATTTCCACATATTTGTAATTTTTACAGCTTTCCTCTTGTTGATTTCTGGTTTCATTCCACTGTGGTTAGAAAAGATACTTGGTATGGTTTCATCATCTAATTAGCTAAAATTTGTTTTATGTTCTGCCACATTGTATCTAGGAGAATGTTCTGTCTATCTTTGAAAAGAGTGTGTATTCTGCTCCAGCTGGTTGAAATGTTCTGCATAGCCTGTTAGATCCATTGGTCTAAAGAATAATAGTTCAAGGCTATCATTTCCTTATTGGTTTTCTGTCAGGACCATCTATGCTTAAAATGGGGTATTGACATCCTTTACTATTATTATATTGTCTGTTTCTCCCCTGCAAATCTGTTAGTATTTGCTTAATGTATTTTGGTGCTTTATATTGTGTGCATGTATATTGTTATGTAGTTTTAATTTTTTTGTAATTATATAATGACTTTTTCATTATAGCTTTTGAGCTAGTTTTATTTTGTCTGATATAAGTAGTTATCCCTGATCTCTTTTGGTTTACACTTGGCATGTAATATCTTTTTTTGTTTTTTTTCTCATTCCTTCACTTTGAGTTGTGTGTATCCTAAAGCAGAAGTAAGTCTCCTGTAGGGCATATATAGTTGGGTCTTGCTTTTTTTATCCATCCAGCCATTGCCTGTCATTTGACTGTAAAAACAAGTCTGTTTACTTTTAGAGTAATTATTGATAGGTAGGAACTTAACCAATGCCATGTTATTATGTGTGTCCTGGCTATTTTGTATCTGGCTATCTTGTATCTTTGATTTTTGTTCCTTCCTCTCTCATTCCTGTCCTTTGTGAATTGGTGGTTTTCCATAGTAATATGCTTTTGTTCCCTTCTTTTTATCTTTTGCTTATCTAATCAAGGTTTTTTTTTTTTTTTTGTTCTGTGGTTTCCATACAGGTTACATAAAGCATCTTTAAATATAGCAGTCTATTTTAAGCTTCTTTTTAATTAATTAATTAATTAATTAATTTATTAATAATAAATTTTATTTTTATATTCCCCATACAATTGCAACCCCCCATTTTGACCCCAATCCCTCCCCTCCCGCCCCCTCACCCCCCAAAAGTGTCTCTGGTTCATAGTTTTTTGTTGATTTTGATTTTCACTTTCTTATAGTTATTCATTTTCCTGGTCCCTTATTTAAGTTTTCTAGATTCCTGCTATGAGTGAGACCATCCGGTATTTTTCTTTTTCTTTCTGGCTTATTTCGCTGAGCATGATCCCTTCCAGCGCCATCCATGTGCTATGGAGAGCTGTGTGGAGATTTCTGGACCTACTAAACATAGAGCTTCCATATGATCCAGCAATTCCACTCCTAGGTATTTACCCAAAGGACACAGAAACATCAATTCCAAAGAACACCTGCACCCCTGTGTTTATAGCAGCACTGTTTACAATAGCTAAGCTTTGGAAACAGCCCAAATGCCCAAAAATAGATGACTGGATCAAGAAGATGTACATATACACCATGGAATATTACTCAGCATTCAAAAAAGATAAACATATTTTAAGCTTCTTAAGTTAACTTCAATCACATAGAAAAACTATATCCTTTTACTCTTTTTGTTTTATAGGTCCCTCTTTTTGTATTATGTATCAGTATATTACCTTTTTCTATTTAAATACTTTTGTCATTTTTTGATGATTAAAACAGTGTTCTCCTGGGGCCCTTGAACCTTGCTGAGTGGCTCTTCTGGGTTCATGGGCCACTGCATGGTCCACAGCTGGGACTTAGGTCTGCATACTTGTTACCCAGTGATTGGGTGGGCAAGACTCCTCAGATTCATTGGTATATGGGTCTAGATTCCACGGTTTCTACAAAGGTGCTTTTTTCCCTCCCTGGATGAATGCCAAATTATTGTTGGGGGATAGAGGAGTAAATGACATATTATGAGGCCATCTTGAGAACAGTACATCCCATGTTGCTAAAATTTATTTTTTTCCTATGTATGTTGCACAGTGTCTTATTTCTTTGCATGTCTCATATTTTTTGTTGAATACTGGATGTTTTGAATATTATTATGTGATTACTCTAGGAATCACATTCTCACCCCTCCCTGGGGTTTGTTATAGTTTGTTTAAACTCTTCTGAACTAATTTTATAAGTCTTTGTTGTATGTGACCACTTCAGTCTCTGTTGTATTAGCTTAGTAAACCAGCTAGTGATTTGCCATAAACTCCTGGACTCCCCCCCCAAAAATAAATAAAGCTCAGAGTCTTTATAAATGGGGTTATGTATCTGTTGATGTTTCTAATATCAATATTCAGTATATTTGATACTCAAAGAGGAATTTTACAGCTCTGCCCTATCCTTCCTTTCATGCTTGCATGGAGTTTATTAGTCACCGAGAGAGATGGAAAGCTATAGCCTTCTCAGGTCTTCTCTGAGATTGTACCCAGCCTTGGGGGGTATCTTTCTAGATTCCCAGAAATACATAGTATTTTTCAAAGCCCTTATTCCTTAAACCATCTCATTCTTCAGCCTTTGTTTCCAGGCTTTTCAGTTTCTCTATTTTTACCCAGTCTTTATGTCTTTTCCCAGGAGGCAAGGGCTAATGTTTTTTTTTTTTTTCTTGTTTGTTTTGTTTTTGTTTGTTTGTTTGTTTTTGTTTTTTTGGTGGGACCCTTGCTGGCGGCCGGGGAATGAACCAGCACTGCAGAGGCTGTAGGCAGCCTCACAGCCCCGCGCTCAACCGCTGCACCACCAGGGGAGGCCCTGGGCTAATGTATTTTTAATACATGCCTACCCACCCTTTCGATCATTCTAAATCAGGCAAAAATGATTGATATCTCAAATACTGTTGAAAATGCACTTAATAAGAGGATTATATGGCTGGAGTTTTAGATTTAGAAATGAGCTATAGTGTCTATGTTGAGCTATTCTCCCATTGCCTTAGGGTTTAGTACTTGTGGATGAGTGTCTACATTTTGTGGTGGCCAAAAACAGTAGGAATAAACAATGCTTTGCAGCTTGGTTCATGTCAAAATGTGAAGCTCTGGAGAGAGATACATTCCATCCTACTAAGGGAGGTGAGCAGGCTGAGCATGGAAAACAGTGTTGTGCTGAAGGTCTTATGGGATCAGCAGGCATGATTGTGGGCATTTGCTTGGGATGGGTACTTATGTTCTTCCCAGTAGCATCCTCACAGAGCAGTGAAATTGATCTCTGGAGAAATCACTTTTAGGCAGACAGTCTTGTCCTTTAGTCTTAAGTCCTTGCTTCTATTTGCTTCCTGTTTTTTGACTTTGGGTGTCTTCTGAACACTGTTCCAAGCACCCATTCAAGTATTTTTTATACAACACTATCTTAAGCACGTTTTAACACTGTCTTTTTCTTTCCAAGAGCTGGGGTGGAAAGGAGAATGGCTTTGGACTTGCAGAATGTTGCAGAGACTTGCATATGATGGTAAGTAACTCTTTGGGACATGGGAGTCTTTTGACAAAGCTGTAGCCTCTTTTTGAGCTTACTTTGCATTGAATATGTGGCATGTAAAGTTGACGCTTCATATCAGGATGTTTGAAGAACCTGAGAAATTGAACATACCTTGTCTAGACATGCTTGTGTCCTCAATGTGCTTATGTTAGATGAAGAATCTTGGGGACATAATGATATGGTTAGAGCCAACTCTTAGGTAGGACACTGTATTTAGTAAACTAGTTTGAAAGTGATTTAAAATTCTTAGAGAATGCAGTTGTTTGCATTGTCCCACTGGATCACTGAGCAGTCTGGCATGATTTAGGAATGGCTGCTTGAAGAACAGTGCTACCACTAAAGTCCTAGAGAACTTAGAATGTTCTTTGTGTTATCCATGTTTACCCCTCATGCCCTGTCCTACTCACCCTTCATTCACGAGCTCAGCCCATTCTCCCCTGTTTTTTTTATATGTTTGCTGTGGGAACTACAAGATATAATTGGATTTGTTGTAACAATCCTGTGCCAAGAAGCAGCTATATTCTCTAGCACCTATATTGTTTCTTTTATTAGTTTGTCATATTTAGCATAAATGACTGCTATGAAATTTAGTGATTTATGTCAGAAACTTTTTCCCCCTAGTAGAATGGCACTTATTCCAGTAACAGGAAAGTATACATTAGAATGAATTACTGTCCCACCTTAACTGATATACTTTAGTGTGCATTGTATAAGTGGGTATTGGGTAATAAGGGAGGTGAGTCTTACTGTTTAATAATCAAAGCTACATAGATCTTAAAGAAATATTCAGTTTGAAATTCTGATTCTGAGAAAATAATTTTTCATTTCAAAATCCAGTTGGCTGATTCTGAGTCTGTTTATGTATATCAAGTTTGTTCTTTACCCCTTTAGTAAAACAATATATTCACTCTACTGAACTTGCCTGATGTATTTTACTCATTCTGGTCCTGGCCTGTATTAAGAACTCATACATCCTTTTATTTATTAATTGATGTTTAGCATATTGTGAGACTTTGAAAAATTTGATGTGTGCTTTAAAAAGTAAGTAATACATATACATGTTAAAAGAGTATAAAAAAGTATGTAGTAGTTCTACATTCCTAGAGGTAATCACTGCTATGAATTTCTTTCAAGAATACATTTTGAAAGGTGGGCTGTTGCAGTCTTAATTTGTTTTTCATGTTACTTTTCTAGAATTAAAGAGGATTTATTGTCAAGGTCTGATTTATATTGACTTAGTGTGTATCTACCTGTGCCCGAAAAGCAGTAGGATATCATAAGAAAGAGGTACAGAATGGCATGGGAAGAAGGGAGTATTTGAAGAAATGTGAATGTATGCCCATGAGGCATAGTTTGAGTAAAATATTTTAGAAGGTGATGATAAACACTAAGGTTTCTGTAAGAACATTGTTTCCATTCTTGAGTTGGTCTCTCCACCCTTTCTTGAACTCTTATTCAGTACTGCTTGGCAGAGTTGCCCCTCTTGAGAATAGCTACAGTTAAAATTGATGTTTTGAAAGAAATGTTATCTGGTAACTTATAAGTAAGAAATATGGAAGCTTTTGCATCTCCGGGCTCCATTCACTTGATTCTCCCTTATTGTAAGACACCTGTCTGCACTCTGACAAACCTTAGAACAAACCTTTGAAAGCAGGCCATAGATCTGAGGCATTCAGAGTGGGAAGGGAAGGGAAGAGGGAGAGAAGAGCACAGTGGAATATGGTGGAGGACTATGATTTCCACACCTGAGAGGAGAAATCATTTACTATCAAAAAATTAACGAGAATGTAAGAAAATGATACTTCATTTAAAAATACTTTTTTGTAAACATCTGAACTCTGCTAGACAAGGAACAAAGGCCCTGTAGCTACTGGCTACACTGCTCAATGAGTTGAACATAAAGCTAGGACTTTGAGGGAAGATTTGGGGGGAAGATGCTACATGTTTTGCTTATAATCAGTTAAAACTGAGTATCTAATTTTTTCATGTGCTTTATACACAGAAATACCCACCCAGTGCAACTACACTACACTTTGAATTCTATGCAGACCCTGGGGCTGAGGTTAAAATTGAGAAAAGGGTAAGTCTCATTCAGACTTGTCTTAATAGTATCTACTGTAACTGGGGTTGAATTTTCTAAACGACTTCTCAGTTAAATGAAGAAATGATTTTGAGCTTCATAGCTAATCCTCCCAAACTAAGCATACTTAGCACCCGCTCAGAAATAACTGTTCATTGTATGTGCAGCTCTGATAAGTTGGGTCTTATGTTGGGACTCCCAAAAGATAAGACCCCCCTTTATGGAATGCTACTATGACATCTGATTTCACAGTTGCGAATTCCAACATGCAGTGTAATAGCTTGGATAATAATGATTCACCTTTCTCTGCTTAAACTAGAAGTCTGTATATTGCTTAAAGGGTCCTTCAACTTTGTGATCATCCATCTTCTTTCAGCAGATAATAACATTGAGTTTGGTTTAGAAGTGTCCTAGTAAATAAGATCTTTTATTCTTCTACCTGTAATATATAATTACAAATAAATCTTTCTAGATTAATGATGCCTTGAAAACAGGTCTAACATGTATTTAGAAAGAAACCATTTTCATGGATTCATTGTTTGCAATACATACAGAGGCCGTGGAGATTTAGTCCATGAAAATTTAAGAGACAAGAAAATATGAAATGTGTGTGGGTATGTGTGATGTGTTTTGATACTATTGGTTTCAAAAAAACTGTCCTGAGTATATTCTGTATATTAAATTGGTATTTTAGGGGACTCTAAAGTTACCGTGACTTTAAGAACTTTCACGTTAGACTTCAATCTTGTTTTTCAGGAAGTTCTTACAGTCCTGTGACAGATAAATTAGGTTACTTCATAATTCTTAATACCTCTCATCTTTTTAATTTCAGACAACTAGTAACACACTACATTATATTCACATAGAACAACTTGATAAGGTAAGAGGAATCTTTTGACTATTGGCTAATTTCTAAGTATTTGGTTTAATTTTTGTTCCTAACTATTTTTTTTTAATGTAGATTTCAGAAAGCCCTTCTGAAATCATGGAATCTCTTACCAAAATGTACAGCATTCCTAAAGATAAGCAGGTAATAATAAGTCCTAAAAATTTCTAAAGGGTGTGATTGCTTTCCATATAGACTCAATATAAATGATATGTGCTGGGCTGGCAGACAACATAGCATGAATTTCAGCTTTGAATCAGACCACAAGCAAACTATTAGCTTCCATGAGCCTTAGTTTCTCATCTTTTATGACGCCAACACTAATTTAGGCCCTCATAGAGAGAGTTTAAGGAAAATGTAAACTGCCTTACTCAGCATAAGTAGCTAAGAAGTGGTGGTAGCTCAGTCCTGGATGCTAAGGGAGTAAACATTTAGTTATTGTGTTTTTTTTCCTGCTCGCTGTGACAGATCAGATATTTAATTTGATTAGTAACAATCAGAACTCTTGCCACATGTCTTCAGTTTGCCCATCATTGTTGTGGTAGTTCTTGACTTATGTTAGGATATTAGGATTCTGTGAGCCTGTTTTGTTATTCTCATTTTGTCAACTAACCTCAGAGTGGAACTGTTTTATGCCTTAACAAATAGCAACAGTTAATCCTTTTACTAAGTAGTCTTAACGGGTAAGATTGAACTCTCAAATTATGTTCATCTTTTCCAGTGATTTCCTAATTTAGGTCCTATCTCTCTACAGATGCTGTTATTTACACACATACGCCTGGCCCATGGCTTTTCTAATCACAGGAAGCGATTGCAAGCTGTTCAGGCCAGGCTGCATGCAATATCTATATTAGGTAAGAGAATAATATAATTAATAGGCAGTGTTAAAACTTGCTTTCCTTCAAAATCAAGTCTTTTTTGCAATGAGGCTTATTGTAGTTACCTACATGGAAAATTAAATAGTATAATTGCCAGCGTTCCTAATATTCATGGCATTTATTCTTGAGCTCCTTTAATGTTGGATCAGAAAGAGGATTTGATGCTTGTTGACATCACATAGGTTTAGTCTTGATTTTGGTCTTTTTTAAATGAATATTCATGTAGTCATTTCGCAATAGCCACCCTATTTTCCTCTTACCATTTCATCTTCCTCTTCTATCCCTTCAAGAATGTAATTTTTAAATAAATCCAGAAGTATTTGTTAAGTAGTCAGTGACATATTACTGTGGAGTATTAAAGTAGAATGTATACTAGTTTTTTGGAATGATCAGTACTTGGCCCTTATCCTAACTCTACAGATTATTAGCCACATGTTTATCCTTTTAGCATCAGTTTCCTTGTTTAATATTGGGATACTGCTTATTTTATAGGCTAATCTGAGGATTAAATGAAATCCTGTAAAGCACCTAGCACAGGCCAGCTACATAGAAGGTATAAAAATAGTAGCTGCTGTTAATATTACCAGCCTTCATTATGTTGTTACTTGTTTGTTTGCTCTTTTAAATTGTTAGATCTTTGAAGTGAAATTTGTAGTCTTATCTGGACAACTTCTGGCGTGTTGGTGGGTGCTCAGGAAATGAATGTTGGAAACTGAATGAGTGTGCTCAAATCCTATTTTAATTTGTATTTCATGAGACTATGTCTGGTATTAGTATTAAAAAAAAATTGCTGTCCATTCTCTTGTTTCAGTTCCCAAAAGTTCTGGTTCAGTACTGCTGATACATTTATAGGGGAATCTGTCACTTTGGTGGGTATTTTGAGCTCATCACCATATTTTATCCAGTCATCTAGAACTTATTGATTCTGCCCTCCAATGCTGATTGGAAGGGAATTCCTTCCCCAAAACCAGTAGGGGCCAAAATGTTTGTCATCGGGCAGTGGCTTGACCACTGCCTTCTTGCCTAAAGTGTTTGTTTCTCCTTTTGCAGTGTATTCCAATGCCTTGCAGGAGTCAGCCAACAGTATCTTATATAACGGGTTGATAGAGGAGTTGGTAGATGTCCTGCAGATAACAGATAAGCAGCTTATGGTAAGTATTAATATTCTCTTGTTTATACCAAACTTGTGACTTGCTGTTTGGTTTTCCCCAGTGGTTTAGAACAAACTCCAAGTGGAAATCATGGCCATTTTGCTTCTTTCCCTTAGATATTTAGCTGCAAATTAAACAAATGCTGGCTTTTCCCTGTTATACTAAACAGATCTCCATCTGCCCTATGCAGTTCCCAGTAGAAGAACTTAAATTTGAGAGTTTAGGATTTTGGCAATTTGGTTCAGTCATCTACTTCCTATTTAACACATTTTATGTTTATATTCTGCTTCATAGGAAATTAAAGCTGCTTCTTTACGAACATTAACATCAATTGTCCACTTAGAGAGAACTCCCAAACTAAGCAGTATTATTGACTGTACTGGAACTGCCTCTTACCATGGATTTTTACCTGTTCTTGTGCGAAACTGTATCCAAGCCATGATTGGTAAGTTTTGATAGCTACTGTCTTAGGCAGCAAGAGGAACACAGCCCTTTGCTCATCTGCCTTTAACGTCCTGCCAGGTTAACACCAAATTCTGAGCTTGTACTTTCTCTCCCTCCCAACCTCACTTGTAGATCCGTCCATGGATCCATACCCTCACCAGTTTGCCACTGCGCTCTTTTCTTTTTTATACCATCTGGCCAGCTACGACGCTGGTGGCGAAGCCTTGGTCTCCTGTGGGATGATGGAAGCCTTATTGAAGGTGCTCTGTTTTGTTTTGTTTTGTTTTAATAAAAACTTCTGTTGGGGAGTAAGAGAGGATGTAGTATTGTATTTGGAATGATTTACAGTAAGAACAGATAGAATAAAAAAGCTTACCCAGAAAATGTTACACTGATTCCTCCGGTTTGGCTTTCTGGTTATCTCATTTACAATTTTCAAAAGCAGCTATCTCCATTATTAAGAATTGATCATAGTTCAGCAGGGTGCTATTGTCTTTCAAGACATTGCCACTCTTATGACCTTAGACATGACCCTGGAGAAAATATATGTAAAGATACTTTGTAAATTGTGCTATGATGGCAATATTATTCTTTACTTCATGCTGGGCACTAGGCAATATCTTTTCTTCTCCCTAATATTTCACTTAATCCTACTTTAATCCCTCATGTCTATGTGTATATGTGTATGCGTGTACATGTATGTATATGTGTGTATATATACATAGGTGTGTGTGTATAAGATTTTCTTACTACTTTTCCTGTGCTTGTAGCATGAAGTAGATTTTTGCCCCAAAAAGAACGTCCATTTATGATTTGCAATTTATTGTCCCCATTACCTCAAGAGGTTGAGTTATAGAAGTGATAGAACTTATCATTTGGCATGACCAAAAATCAAACACATTTTTCCCCCCATTTACCATGCTGTCTCCCTGAGACTCCAGACTGCATTTTTCCAAAAAGTTGTTATTTATAGCTTTGTGTCTTTTTATTTAACCAGTTTTGCTTCCTTTTCGGTTCCTGATAGGTTATAAAGTTTCTTGGTGATGAACAGGACCAGATAACATTTGTCACCAGAGCCGTCAGAGTGGTTGACCTCATCACTAACTTGGACATGGCAGCTTTTCAATCCCATAGTGGACTTTCTATCTTCATTTATAGACTTGAGGTATTATATAAGGTGCACTTGCATACACTTAAACCAATTAAAAGCTAAGTCTAGGAACTATCTTACCCTAAAGAGCCATCTTACCTGTTTTTAGAAACCAATTCTATATCTGCCTGCAGCATTCTTTCATTTTATTTTTAATCCCTTCTACATATGTAAGATTGTCATACTACTTTTTCCCTCAATAACAGCATGAAGTAGATTTGTGCCGAAAAGAGTGTCCATTTGTGATCAAGCCAAAGATCCAGAGACCTAGTACTACACAAGAAGGAGAAGAAATGGAAACTGATATGGATGGTAATTAGATTACTAAGTCATTACTTTTGTGCTTGACATTTTCCTGTCATTCAGCCCCAATTTTGTGCACAACTAACTTGAATATATATTTTCAACAACAAAACTATTTTTTCTACATAAATGATTTGGGTCTTGTTTTCATGGAGATAATTAGAAAAGAAATTTGTGAATTGTTGGACCTAGAAATGAAAGGTGATCAGGATACTGTTTTGTTTAATGCTGTTTCTTCAGCAGTATCTGATACATTGTGATTAAATACAAGTTTGGGAATGATACAGAAACTATCTGGCTATTTTCAGAAGGGAGAGGAGAGGTTGAGAAATTTTTTGGTTGGTGAACTTCTTTGAAATCATATAATCAGAAAAACAGAAGACCAGATCATTCTTAATCTCAGATGTGTCATGTATGTTCTTTTTAACCTCCCTGCTATCCCCATCCAACCCATAGTTCATAATAATAGTACCAATAAGAAAAACTGTTCCCCAAAACAGTTTTCTTAAAATTTGAATTAATCTTACATTGATGGCCTATGATGTCATTACATGTATCCATTACCATACTCATAAAGGTATAAGAATTTGTAGTGCTTCCATTCTTGACACCAAATATTCTGAATACAGTTAACTATGTCCTTTGTTGCTCCTACAAACCCTTTTACCCAAATTTATTTTTCTAGTCTATTGTGAGCAAGCTGGCATTTGAGTTAATCAACACTTCCAGAGTGTTGATTAAAATGTGACATCCACTAAATAGTGGGATGTAGAAAGCTACGAAGACTTGCTGCTCATCATAAATCAGTGGTTGACAAACTTTAGTAAGCATAAGAATAAATTACAGTGTTTATACTAAAGATTTAGACCCTACTGCAATCTTAATTCTATAAGTTTGCAAATGAAGACCAGAAATTCTTCATTTTTAACAATCATTTTAGGTAGTTCTGACATACTCATAGAGAAAATTGTATATTCTCTCAATGAAAAGCTTGTTGGAGAACCATGAATTTGTTCTTCTCATTTGTAAGGCACATGCATGTGTGATTGTATGATCATATAATATGTATAAAAAGTAGGAATATTTTGAAATATAAGTAGTTTATCACTAATGGAGCTTTTTATATATTTTTTTAATTCTAAGAATTGTGTATCTTGTATTTATTAGATATTGAGTACAAATAATATTTTACTTACCAGCTTTTTCTCCCAAGTTTGGTTGGTAAGAATTCTGATTTCTTTTTTAGGATTGTTTCTAATTTGCATGTCTTAATTACTAGTGATATTAAGTACTTTTTTGTTTTTGGCAAGCTTGCATTTTCATTCTGGATTTCTTTATCCTAATTCCTTTTTATTTTTTATATCGTTCATCTCAGTGGAAAAAAATTTTCTTCAACTGTCTTTCTTTGGATGGTACCTTTTATTCTAACTAGTTTATCATAACTCTTGCTTCAGTTGCAGATGTGACTATGGAAAGTAGTCCAGGCTTATCCATATCTATGGAGCACCGGCTAGATGTTGAATTAAGGGCATCCTGTTCCAGCAGCAGCGCTAACATTTCCTCTGGCGCTGGACCCCGTCCTGGTGCGTGGACATCTAGATATACATAGTCTTTCACTCTGAGTAATGAAATTAGTGAAGAGGGTGTGTGTGTGTTTGTTTTATGGGAGCTTACGTGCCCCCCTCAGCCCCCCCCCCAATAAGAAAACTAGGTGTTTGCTTCTTATGACAATACATGTTGTTTTGCCATTCTGGTGTCCATTTTCTTATATTAATATTTATTTCATTGCATTTTTTAGTTTTCTAACTATTTGCACATCCTGATTATTTTGCCATGTTGGAGGGGAGATTAGAACTAAAACAGGAACTAAAGATTGGAGAGTTAATCTTTTCACTTTATTTTTTTAACTTTAGACTTTTAATATTAGTATTAGTTTTATGCAGTACTTGGAGATATATTTTTCCAATTTCAGAGCTTGGGTAAGTATTCTTCCCATCATCTAGAGATCTAATTATGAATGTCTGCTTGTATTTCTATAGTTTATGGGTCGCTTAAAAAATGTTTTATGTGCCTGCTCATGTGGTCTAATAATGGTAAACCCCAAATAACCCTGCCTTTCTCCCATGCCAGGAGTCCAGTGTATTCCACAACGAGCAGCACTTCTCAAATCCATGTTGAATTTCCTCAAAAAGGCCATTCAAGACCCTGCTTTCTCAGATGGCATACGACATGGTATTTGATTCTAGATACTTTCTTGAAAGATGTTTTGCTCTCAAAAATTAGTCCTTTTCAGACTTTCTGATGCTACTCTTTAATAAGGCAGGCTTAGGAAAAAGGCCATGCCATTTTTTAACAGCTTTTAGTCATTTAGTGTTGCTTTTCTTAGACCTGGGATCATTTAGCTATTTTTGTAGTGATTCCATTATTTTTTCCTTTTTCTACCTTTTGACTCTGCTCACTTACAGCCTGCTACCCTACTCTCTTTGTGCCTGTATTCTTTTACTTCTTTGACCCACTGTTTACAAGGATATTGTATGGACAGGAATAAATAATGGAGTATGAAGAGGATCCCAAGTAGAGGCCATTACATTGAAGTCTACACAATGTTTGCTAATATGTAGTATATGTAATATATTGATTCATCATCTGCACACCTATTAGACTACTCCTGATCTGATCATAGTCTCATTTATGTTCATTTTTCTCTTAGTGATGGATGGTTCTCTCCCTACCTCCCTGAAGCACATCATCAGCAATGCAGAATATTATGGCCCATCCCTCTTCCTCCTAGGTAAGAGAAGTTGACATTTGGTGATACCAATCTGGAATAACCTGAGAGTTCGCTGTGTGTTTTATGTCCTTTCAGGATTTTACTACCCACATTTTTCCAATGTGTGATTACTTATTTTTCAACTTAGTGATGAGTGAGAAAGGCCAGAATTCAGTTTCAAATAGTCATTTTTGATTGCCAAATATATCTGCTATAAACAGTGTATTATTGTGAATGAATCGTTTGTAGTAAATAGTAGTTTTGTATATTTGGCTTTTTTTGATATGTTATGCTGCAATCAAATTTTCATTTGATTGTTAGTCCCTAACCTTGGTATAGAAAATCCAGTCACAATAATTTCCATTCTCAGATATAAATATAGTACTCGCTATATAGAAAATTGTTTCTTAACTGTAGAAAATACAGTTTTGGAGGCCGTGGATACTCTGTAGCTGTTAATAGAAAATATCTTTGCAATTTGACATTGTGACTTGTTGCCTTTGTTATAAGATGTCATTTTTATTAAATGACAGTTACTGAGTGTCATAAACAGGACAGTATTCTGAATATATGAACTTCTAGGGGTGTCTGCATGAGGGGGGTGTTTTTGCTACTGCAACTAAGATACTTAGTCCTTTGCTGAAGCAATTTAGGATTTTTGTTTTATTAACTTTATATCCAGTCACCTTGTTAGATTCAGTTAATGGTTCATAATTGTTGATTTCTTAATATGTTCTGTTTTGTCTTATTTTCTGCATTTTTTACTTATTATCTTTATTGCTATGTATTTGTCTTTCTGCATTGGCAAAGATTTTCAATATAATGCTAAATAGATTTGGTGAGAATAGGACATGGAGCTTCCGTGCCATCTCCAGGCTTGCCATTCTCTGCAGATCTCCATATGTTCACCAGTTTGGCAGCTCTTTGGAAACTGCTCATTTTGTTTTCATTTGGGATTTCATTCCTTAGGCATGATTGATTAAGTCATTGGCTATATGGTAATTTTGCTCCCCCTCCAGTCCTTCTCCCCTCTCTGGAGGTCTGGCACCAAGACCTCCACTTCCTCAAAGAGGGACCAGTGACCTTTTAAAACAATCATGCTGGGAAGGATTTTGGCAGAGACCTTTCTTGTGAGATACAGAATAGTCTGTTTGAGAGGGTGAGGACTGTCAATTTTTAATGGGTCCTATTCTGTTATCTAGTCCCTTGATAATAGGTGCCAATCTATCAGATTATGCCAGGATCAAAAAAGGTGTGTTATCTTTAAGTCAGGGGGAATTCTATTTGGGTATTATAGATTCGTATATGGGAAGTTTCCCCTCTTGAGACTAGAAAGAATAGAGAGGTCCTAGTTGTTTTCTGTTAGTAGGTCATATAACTTAAAAGTTGAGTTTGGGGGCATCCCTGATGGCACAAGGGGTTAAGCACCGCACTCTGAAGCAATCCGCAGCCTCTGCAGCATGAGTTCAATCCCCGGGCGGCCAGGGAGCAACCCACATGGTGCGGCAGATTTCTCTTGTCTCGCCCGCTGCTCCCCTCACCAGTATTATTTCAGTCAGTCTGCCTGTTCTGTTCCCCACTCTGTCTCTGGTGAATCCTCTCACCCCCCCCCAATCTCTGGCCTGTGCCCCAGCTGTTGTATGCATAAATAAATAAATCTTTTAAAAAAAAAGTTGAGTTTGGGATAACCAAGAATATGGTCGAAGGACTCATTTAGGAAACCGTTATCCATTTTGTAAGTATAAAAAAGTGTTCTTCAGTAGGCCACCATATCTATTAGGCCTGCTGTCTGTGGACAGTAAGACAAATTGGAAACTTAAAGCGATTTTTGGGTATTATAGATTCTATTTGGGTATTATAGATTCATAATACCTTTTTTAACTTTTTTATGACCTTTCTCAGACTGAATGAGTAGTAAAATGTGTACCCTGATCACAACCAGTGTTATCTGGATGCACAAAGGGAACTAATGTTTGAAGCTCTTCTTAATGGTGTTGGCAATAGCATGGCAAGAAGGGTAACTCAAGAAGAGGCCTGTATAAAACTCAGTCTTTATGAAGATGTAGAATTAGCACTAGCAAACTGGGGCAGTGGCACAGTAAAATGAATTTGCTAGTCAGAAAAGAGGTCTTTACTCCTGTGTATGGATTTCTGTTAGCCATGAAGACAGCAGCAGCATAGGGCAGAAAGATCACATTGGGAGGTCAGAGTTTGGGCTAGATAAGGCCAGTAGCATTGGGGCAAGAGGAGTGAAGGGAAAGGTGCCTTGGCATTTTGCCCAAATTTTAAGGTTTTGGGGACTGTTAATATTTGGAGGGCTTATGAATTCACTGAACCAAGGGCAGGGAGTTATTGTCTGAGTTTATTTGACAAGTGTGAAAAGAGCTTCCTCTGTGGTGACCTTGGCAGAGGCTGGGACATAAGCCTTCATTGTAATACATGAGTCTGAGCAGCAGTATAATTCCCAATGTGGAAAATTCTATAGGGCATGATCCTGAATGTAATAACTGTTTTGAGCCCCTTGGTCAGAATAAAATCACTGAGGCCAATTTGCTACCAATCAGGAGTCTATAAAAATATATAAAAAATGAACATACCCTCATTGAGGTGTCCTCCGTTGCTGAAAAGATCGCAGTTAGCTCTTGAGCTGACTCTTAAGTCCCATCCTTTATCAGGAGTGATCCAGTCATATGGTGAAAAGAGCGACTCTATAGCAGGTTCTGCATATGTGATTGGTGGCGAAGACTCCTTTTCAAATGGATTTTCTACTCAATGAAGGTATGTTCCTGTGCTTTTCACATCCTATCCAGATAACTTAAAACAGCCTCGAAATCCAGGATCACACTTGGTTAGATAAATTACCCCTATGACAAAAGTTAGAGGCTCTGAATTCTTCTGACTTTTACTTACTTTGGACTTTTAACTATAATTTACCGTGTCTAATCTTCACAGTTTAAATTTTTTTCAAGTCTTTAATCCAGCACTTGGTTTTCAGCAGAATGATTTATGAAGGTATTCTGCCTTTTTATCTTAAAGAATTTTATACATTTACATGTTTCTTCTGTGCTCCAATATGTTCTTCTTTCTTTTCCCCAAAGTGTTGTTTTACGTTAATGTGTCTTTTCAGAGTCTGAATTGTATATTAATTTTCTCATGGTTATCCTTTGACATCTAAGCTTTTAAAATTTCTTAACTCTGTCTTCTTCCAAACTGGACAAAATAAGACCTTTGGTTGGAATATATCTTTGGGTAATTTTTAAGGTGTTATCCTTCCTTTTCTTTCAGAATTTTGTGTATATTTTTCCATTGTCTTCTAATATTGTATACTGTAGATAATTATGATGTCAAACTGGTTCTTGTTTCTTTGTAGGTAACTTCATTTTATCTTTACTCTTGAAGTTCACAAATTTAACCAGGATGTCTTTGTTTCTTTTCAGTGTTCCCTCATAGTACGTGGTTAAGCCCTTTAGTTTTTTCCTGCTTCAGGAAAATTTTTTTGTTACTTTTAACTTAAATGCTCTCTCCTGGAAACCCTCTTGTGTAATTAGTAGGCCTACCATATTGATCTCAAGTCACTTTCTGACAGAATTTGTATACACAGTTTCTCAAAGACATCCGTTGCATTATCAAATTATTTTTTACATTTTTATTTTCCATCTACTTATTCTTTTTTTAAAGATTTTTTTTCATTTATTTATGCATACAAGTGCTGGGGTACAGGCCAGAGATGGCGGGGGGTGAGAGGATCCACCAGAGACAGTGGGGAACAGAACAGGCAGATTTACTGAAACGCTACTAAGGGGAGCAGCCAGCAAGACTGGTGTGCTGTGCCATGCAGTTTACCTCCCTGGCCGGGAATCAAACTTGTGCTGCATTGTCTGCCAATAGCTTCATAGTGCTGAGATTTAACTCCTTGTGCTACCAGAAGGCCCTACTTCGATATTCTTTTTTTTTTTAAATAATAAATTTTATTTATATATTCCCCCATACAATTGTAAACCCCCCATTCTGACCCCAATCCCTCCCTCCCGCGCCCCACCCCCCAAAAAGTGTCTCTGGTTCATAGTTTTTTGTTGATTTTGATTTTCACTTTCTTATAGTTATTCATTTTCCTGGTCCCTTATTTAAGTTTTCTAGATTCCTGCTATGAGTGAGACCATCCGGTATTTTTCTTTTTCTTTTTGGCTATTTCGCTGAGCATGATCCCTTCCAGCGCCATCCATGTTGCTGCAAATTGCATGTGTTTATCTTTTTTGAATGCTGAGTAATATTCCATGGTATATATGTACCACATCTTCTTGATCCAGTCATCTATTTTTGGACATTTGGGCTGTTTCCAAAGCTTAGCTATTGTAAACAGTGCTGCTATAAACATAGGGGTGCATGTGTTCTTTGGAATTGATGTTTCTGTGTCCTTTGGGTAAATACCTAGGAGTGGAATTGCTGGATCATATGGAAGCTCTATGTTTAGTAGGTCCAGAAATCTCCACACAGCTCTCCATAGTGGTTGGACCAGTTTGCACTCCCACCAACAGTGTAGAAGAGTTTCCTTTTTCTCCACAACCTCGCCAACATTTGTTGTTGCTAGTTTTTTTAATATGTGCCATTCTCACTGGTGTAAGATGGTATCTCATGGTAGTTTTGATTTGCATTTCCCTGATTACAAGTGATGTTGAACATTTTTTCATATGTCTGTTGGCCATTTGCATTTCCTCTTCAGAGAAATTTCTTTTTAGCTCTTCTGCCCATTTTTTGACTGGATTATTTTCTTTGTTGTTGTTGAGTGTCATCAGCTCTTTGCAGATTTTTGTGATCAGTCCTTTATCATTAGTGTTGGGTGCAAAAATGTTCTCCCAGTTGGTGGGTTTCTCTTTGTTTTTGTTATTGTCTCTTTTGCTGTGCAGAAGCTCTTTAATTTGATGTAGTCCCAGCTGTTTATCTTTGCCTTCACTATCACTGCTTTGGGTGATGTGTCTGTAAAGATGTCTTTGATATGCAAATCACGTAGTGTTTCGCCTATATTTCCTTCTATGTATTTTATGGTTTCAGGTCTTATGTCTAGTTCTTTAATCCATTTTGAGTTGATTTTTGTGTATGGTGTGAGGTAGTGGTCAAGCTTCATTCTTTTGCATGTAGCAACCCAGTTTTCCCAGCACCATTTATTGAACACACTTACTTTGCTCCATTGCATAGTCTTTGCTCCTTTGTCAAAGATTAGTTGACCATAAATCTGTGGGTTTATTTCTGGATTTTCTATTCGATTCCATTGGTCTGTATGTCTGTTCTTGTTCCAATACCATGCAGTTTTGATGATTATGGCTTTGTAGTAGAGTTTGAAGTCTGGGAGTGTGATGCCTCCATGTCCTTCTTTTTTTTTTCAGTAGAGCTTTGGCTATTCGGGGTTTTTTGTGATTCCATATGAATTTCATCAATAATTGTTCTATTTCTTTGAAGAATGACATTGAAATTTTGATTGGAATAGCATTGAATTTGTAGATTGCTTTTGGTAGGATGGCCATTTTAATAATGTTTATTCTTCCAATCCATGAGCAGGGGATGTCTTTCCATTTCTTTGTGTCTTCTTCTATTTCTTTTAACAGTGTTTTATAGTTTTCTTTGTATAGGTCCTTTACCTCTTTTGTTAGATTTATTCCCAAATATTTGATTTTTTTTGTTTCGATAATAAAAGGGATTTTTTTTTTGATTTCTTCTTCTTCAGATTTATTGTTTTTGTATAGGAAGGCTACTGACTTTTGCGTGTTGATTTTGTATCCTGCCACATTACTGAATTAATTGATGAGTTGAATTAGTTTTTCTGTGGAGTTTTTGGGGTTCTCTCTATATATTATCATATCATCTGCAAATAGTGATAGTTTGACTTCTTCTTTTCCTATTTGGATTCCTTGTATGTCTTTCTCTTGTCTTATTGCTCTGGCTAGGACTTCCAGTATTATATTGAAAAGCAGTGGTGAGAGTGGACATCCTTATTTGTTCCAGATCTTAATGGAATTGCTTTCAGCTTTTCACCATTGAGAATGCTACTGGCTGTTGGCTTGTCATAGATGGCCTTTATGATTTGAGGTATGTTCCTTGTATCCCAAGAATTTCAAGGGCTTTTATCATGAATGGGTATTGCACTTTGTCGAAAGCTTTCTCAGCATCTATTGATATTATCATATGGTTTTTATATTTCTTTTTGTTGATGTGTTGTATAACGTTGATTCATTTTCAGATGTTGAACCATCCTTGTGTCCCTGGAATGAATCCTGTTTGTCGTGGTGAATTATCTTATGGATACATTGTTGGATTCTGATAGCTAAAATTTTGTTGAGGATTTTTGCATCAGTGTTCATTAGGGAGATTGGCCTGTAGTTTTCCTTTTTTGTGTTGTCCTTGTTCGGTTTTGGTATTAGTGTAATGTTGGCATCATAGAACGTGTTTGGTATTGTCCCTTCCTTCTCAATTTTTTGGAAGAGTTTGTGAAGGATAGGCACTAATTCATCTCTGAATTTTGGTAGAATTCATTTGTAAATCCATCAGGTCCTGGGCTTTGTTTTTGGGGAGGTTTTTGATTACCATTTCAATTTCGCTGCTTGTAATTGGTCTGTTTAGGTGTTCTATTTCTTCTTTATCTAGCTTTGGGTAATTGTAGAGTTGTAGGAATTTGTCTATCTCCTCTAGATTGTTGAACTTGTTTCCATAGAACTGTTCATAGTAGTTACTGATTATTCTTTTGATTTCTGCTGTGTCCGTTGTGATTTCTCCTCTTTCATTTATGATCCTGTTTATTTGTGCTTTCTCCCTTTTTTCCTTTGTGAGCCTGGCTAGGGGTTTGTCTATTTTATTGATTTTTTCAAAGAACCAGCTCTTGGTTTCATTGATCTTTTGGATTGTTTTTTTAGTTTCACTTTTGTTTATTTCTGCTTTGGTTTTTATTATTTCTTTTCTTCTATTGGTTTTGGGTTTTTTTGTTGTTCTTTTTCTAGATCTCTGAGCTTCGAGATTAGGTTGTTTCTTTGAGTTCTTTCTTGTTTTTTGATGTGAGCTTCTATTGCTATATATTTTCCTCTTATTACTGCTTTTGCTGCATCCCATGCATTTAGGATATTGGTGTCCTCCTTGTCATTCAATTCAAAGAATTTTTTAATTTCTTCTTTGATCTCCTCGTTAGTCCAGTGGTCTTCCAGTAGTGTGGTTTTTAATCTCCATGAGGTAGGATAGTTCCTTGCCTTCTTTTTATGGTTTATTTCTAGTTTGATGCCTTCATTGTCAGAAAAGATGGTTGGTATGATTTCAATCTTGGTGTATCTGTTGATGTTTGTCTTGTGCCCCAGTATGTGATCGATCCTGGAGAATGATCCATGTGCGCTTCAGAAAAATGTGTACTCCGTTTTTTTTGGGATTAGTGTTCTATAGATGTCTGTTAAGCCCAAATGCTCTAGGTCCTTATTTAGAGCTTTAGTTTCTTTACTTATTTTTGTCTTGTTGATCTATCCATTGTTGATAGTGGTGTGTTGAAGTCTCCCACTACGTATGTGTTTTCTTTGATGTCTGTTTTCAGAGATGCCAACAGTTGTCTGATATATTTTGGTGCTCCTTCGTTTGGTGAGTATATGTTAATGAGTGTTATTTCTTCTTGAAGTATTGTCCCCTTGATCATAATGTAGTGACCGTTGGGGTCTCTTTTTATTTTTTTGAGTTTGAAGTCTGTTTTATCTGATATAAGTATAGCAGTTCCTGCTTTCTTTTTTGGTCCATTCGCTTGTAGGATTGTTTTCCATCCTTTAACTTTGAGTCTATTTTTATCTTTTGTAGCTAAATGTGTTTCCTGGAGACAGCAAAAGGTTGGGTTTTGTTTCTTAATCCAGGCTGCTACTCTGTGTCTTTTTATTGAAGAGTTTAGTCCGTTTACATTTAGAGTTAATATTGATATGTTAGCATCTGTATTTGCCATTGTGTTTATCTTTCCTTTGATTTTATTTATTTATTCTTTTAATAACTTTTTTTTTTTTTGGTCTTCTTTCGTTGTTATTCGTCCCTCTGAGGTTCTGGCTTTAGGATTCCTTGTAGTATTTTTTGGAGTGGGGGTTTAGTCGTAATGAAATTCCGGAGTTTCTGTTTGTCTGGGAAGGTCCTTATTCTTTCTTCATAGTGGAAGGAATGCTTTGCGGGATAGAGTATTCTTGGTTGGCATCTGTTTTCTTGGAGTCTGTTGACTATGTCCCTCCACTCTCTCCTTGCCCGTAGTGTTTCTTCAGAGAAGTCTGATGTCAGCCTGATTGGTTTTCCTTTGAATGTTATCTGTCTCTTCCCTCTTGTCAGCTTCATTATTTTTTCCTTGTCCTGGATTCTTGGGAGCTTCACTATTATGTGTCTTGCTGTATTTTTCCTTTCGTCGTGGAAGTTTGGTGTTCTTCTTGCTTCTTGTATATCAATTTTCAGCTCCTTCTTCTCATTTGGGAAGTTCCTTTCAATTATCTCCTGAAATATTTCCTCTGTTCCTACATCTCTCTCCTCTCCTTCTGGAATTCCTATAACTCTTATATTTCCTTTCCTCATGGAGTCAGATAGTTCCCGAAGTCTTTCTTCGTTCTTTTTCCTTCATACTTCTCTTTCCTTTTCTGTTTTGGTTCTTTTTATTTCTGTGTCTTCAAGAGTACTTATTCGTTCTTCCATTTCATCTATTCTGCTTTCATTGCTTTTCCCAGAATTCTTTAGTTCCTCCATTAATTCTTTGATCTCCTGCATTTCTTTTACTTCCCTCTTTAGGGACTCAATTTCATTCTTCTGACCATTGTTTTCCCTCTTTAGGGACTCAATTTCCTTCTTCTGATCATGTTTTCCTTTATGACTTCTGTCACTTTATTAATCATGGCAATTTTAAATTCTCTTTCTGGAAGGCTCAGAAGTTCTTCCATGTTACTGTCCTTGCAATCTGGGGGGTGGTTTTCTTTTTGTGGTGTGCTTCTTTCCTGAGGAGTTGTGAGGTTGCGTGTGGTTCTTCTACTCCCTACTGTCTGTTTTCTAATTTGTCATATGCATTGGGACACTGTGTTGCTCGGACTGGCCGGCATCCTGGGTGAACTTCTCCGCTCCCCTCTGGCTCCTCCAGGAGCCATCTCTGGCTTCTGGGGGAGCTTTCTGCTGGTTTTAGGCAGTCTTTACTGAAGAAATGTCCCTGATCTAAAATGGTGATGCGGGACGCAGTCCCTGTGCATCCGTTCTCAGGCACACACTTCTGCGCGCCTGGTCTGCCCCGGACGTGGGTGCCTTCTCCCTCTGTGGGCTCAGACTGCTGGTTGAAAGGGGCCTGGCATGGGCTAACTTCCCAGCTGGCCACTGGGTCCTCCAGAACCCTTCTGCCCTTTTCAAGAAGTCTTTTCTTAAGAAATTTCCCCGTTCTATGGGGTGTTAGTGACTTTTTTTTCTGGTCGCTAGGTGGCGCCAGAGATCTCTCCTATTGTCCTTGGGGGGCTGCTTTTCGACGCGCCCCCCCCCTCCCCCGTGGGACGGGGAACAGAGCAAGAATGGTAGGGTAAACCTCAACAGCTTTGGGGTGCTGTGTCTGCCTTGTGCCCCACCGTCGTGGAGAACCCACGCCCCGAATTTTGTGCCCCGGGTCTCAATTCCAAAGCCCTCAGGTCCAGGATGCGGGCTGTAGCCCAGTTCAGTGGCGCGGGAATGGCGCCTTTTGCACCCCGCTCCCGTGCCTGGGCACCTGGTTCCTGCTCACTCAGTGAGGGACTTTCACCTCAGTGAGGGCCTCAGCGTGTCTCCCTGCAAGCCTAGGTCGCAGGCGCGGGGACCTGGGCAGCTGTGATACAGATCCGCGTTTGCTTTTCAAGTGAGCCAAGGGAGCTGCTTTTCTGTGCAAGCTTACTGGCTGGCCTGGGGCTGTGTGCAGGTCTCCTCCAGAGTCTCTTTGTTCTCCATTGTTGCCCGGAGCCGCTCGCTCACCACTGCTTTGAATCCTGCAGGGTTCTCCACAGCTCCAGTTCACGGGGTGTGGTGGAGTTTGTTCTTGTTGGTCGTTTTAGTTTGTTTTTTTCCTCCTCTCTGCCGGTCGGAGAGTGCCGAATTTGTGGGCGGGGGAGGAGAGCAGGGTTCTGCGCTTTCCTCCCTTCTAGTCCTCTTTTATGGCAACTTTCTTCTTCGGGCAGTTTGCTGGACCTGCCGCTTTTCCTCCCTATTAACTTTTTTTAATGGGAGATCTTACTCGCAGCGTCTCCTCGCTGCCATGTTGCTCCGCCCCTTCCTTTTCTACTTCGCTATTCTTAAGAAGCCCTTTTTCTTGTTAAATTATTGCTTTTTTGTGGGCTTTGTCAATTCTAGAGTTTGAGTTTAGCCATAACTTTTTAAAGAGATATCACTCATTTTAAATTATTTTGAGAGTCGGTTGCTTGATTTCTTACGGAGCTAATTAGTTTTTTTTTTTTGAAGATTTATTTATTTATGCATACAAGAACTGGGGTGTAAGCCAGAGGTGCAGGGGCGGGAGGGGTGAGAGGATTCGCCAGGAAGATTGGGGAGCAGAACAGGCAGAGCTACTGAAACACACTGCTGAGGGGAGCAGTGGGTGATACAGGAGAGGTCTGCTGTACCCTGTGGGTCAGCTCTCTGGCTGGGGTGGGTCAAACTCCTGCTGTAGTGGCTGGAGATAGCTTGATAGCTTTGTCTTTAACCCCTGTGATAGCTTCATAGTGCTGTCTTTAACCCCTGCACCACCAGAGAGGCCCTAATTGGTTTTTGTATATGCATCTTTTTTGAACTTTTATCTTGGTCATTATTGTAATAAAAGATTTAATAAGCTGTCCCATTGCACAGTAGTGGCATTATAGTTAGACCTCTGCAAAATAGCAGATTTGATGTTTTAGTAACCCCCTTAGAATTCAGACATTTGTGCCAACGAAAGTCTGTTATATACTAATAGTGGGGAAAACACCCTTAAATTCTCTCCATAAGTTTATAGTACATCAGAAATCTCAAGCTTACTGACAACTATTGGTCCCCAATAATTGCCATTTCAGTGGCATTTGGAATAGAGAGTTCCTCTGTTGGAATGAGAGTTCCTCTGTTCACTATCTTAAAATGAAAAGCCTCTGTCTGGTTCCTTTTAGGTCTCAGACATCAATATTTCGCTATATACATGATTTATGGATATTAGGTGTTTGTGTAACTCTTTGTCCGGTTTTAAAATCAAAATATTTAAAATTTCATGAAATAAGTTAGAGATCCTTGTTTTAATTGCTACTGAAAGATTTGATCACACACATATAAAATAGCTGGCTTGGTGTCTTATTTGGTAGTTTTTGCTTTTAAAAATTCTTGTGATTATTAGTCTGGTCTGTTTTTGTCATTTCTAAACAGTTGATCTTTTTAGAATCTTCTTATTAAAGCATACATTTCAGGGCCTCCCCGGTGGCGCAGCGGTTGAGCGCTGGGTTGCGAAGCTGCCCACAGCCTCTGCAGTGCCGGTTTGATCCCCAGCCACTGGGCGAGGGTCCCACGTGGCGCGCAGACCTCTCCTGCCGCCCGCTGCTCCCCTCAGCAGTGTACTTCATCAGTCTGCCTGCTCTTCTCTCCCCTCTGGCTCTGGTGAAGTCTCTCACCCTCCCACACTTCTGACTGTACCCAGTGCTTGTATAAATAAATAAATAAATAAATCTTAAAAAATTAAAAAAAAAATAAAGCATACATTTCTCTTGTTAGAAGACAGTGTGTAAAATAGTTTTGTTAAATCTACTTTTTCATTGTTAATATGTATATTGTTTGCTTGTTAGATTTCCCAAAGATTTTTAATGTTTTTTTAATTTCTTTTAGATGGGTAGTTACTAATTTTAATTGCTTTCAGTTTCACTAAGTTGTACTTACTTTCTGATTAATTCTTTGTAGCTTCTTTTTTGGTTACTTTTTAATGAAAGCATTAATTAAGTTACTTTTAGAGTTTTGCCATATTCTAGAAGCATTGATAGCAGTTTTTAGTGCACATTTCTGAATACTATCAGATTAATGCCCAAGAACTTTTACATTACTGATAGTATTTTTGAATTGCTGAAAAGACTTCAGAAAATATTTTGTCCATTTTCATCAATTAATATTATATTCACTTTAACTCAGCAAACCATCCCCCATCTTAGATATTTTTTCCTATTTAAGCTGACAATAAAAAATATTTTTAAAAAGGTGTCTCAGTGTTCATATTTGGGGACCAATTTATATACATGGTGGTATGTGTACTTAGTGGAATAGTGTTGAACCATTCAAATCAGATGACTTGTAGTGATGGAAAGATAAAGAAGGTTATTCATGGTATAGATTACAATTGGAAAAAAAAAACAAGTTATATGATAGTATAAACCTCATTCATGTACAAATAGAGCCATAAGCATTTTTAATGAATAGAAATGATTTTTTAATTATATCAAAGTTTTGTTGAGTCAATACTGGTTTACAGCACTGTTTATGATTTATGGGTATAGGTTTACACTGAGGGTGTATGTTACCATACCATGTCCACCACCAAAGCACCAATAGCCATACCCTGTAAACTGTTGGGTCCCCTCCCCTATTTACTTCCCAACTCACCCTCTGTTCTGGTGGCCTCAGTAGACATGCCATATGATCCAGTGCTTCCACTCCTAGTTATCTGTCTGAAGAGTATGAAAACACTAATTTCATGGGATATATGCATGCCTGATTCATTGCAGCACTGTTTATAATAGCTTATAAAAAATCATATTTTAGTTTATTTGCTGATATTTTTTTTAAAAAATATTTATTTATTATACAAGCACTGGGTACAGTCAGAAGCGCGGGAGGGTGAGAGAATTCACTAGAGCCAGAGTGGGGAGCAGAGCAGGCAGAAGGACCAAAGTACACTGCTGAGGGGAGCAGCGGGCAGCAGGAGTGGTCTACGCGCCATGTGGGACCCTCCTCTGGTGGCCGCTGAGCAGCCGGGGATCGAACCAGCGCTGCCGAGGCTGCGGGCACCTTCGCAACCCAGCGCTCAACCGCTGCGCCACCGGGGAGGCCCACTGATATATTTTTTTTTTTTTTTTTTATAGAGGCATGTTTTTATTTATTTATTTATTTGTTTGTTTTGTTTTTTGTTTATACATGCACTGGGTACAGTCAGAAGCGTGGGAGGGTGAGAGAATTCACCAGAGCCAGAGCGGGGAGCAGAGCAGGCAGAAGGACCGAAGTACACTGCTGAGGGGAGCAGCGGGCGGCAGGAGAGGTCTGCGCGCCATGTGGGACCCTCCTCCGGTGGCCGGGGAGCAGCCGGGGATCGAACCGGCGCTGCAGAGGCCGCGGGCAGCTTCGCAACCCAGCGCTCAACCGCTGCGCCACCGGGGAGGCCCCCACTGATATATTTTTAATTAAAATTGTATATATTAGTGAATATATTAGTTAATGCATATAATCATGACTTGCTATGTATATAGTGATTTCTATAGTCAAGCTAATAAATATACCTCTCATAGTTACCCTTTTTTAAAAGATTTATTTATTTATGCATACAAGAACTGGGGTACAGGCCAGAGGTGTGGGGGTGGTGAGGATTCACCAGAGACAGAGTAGGGAACAGAACAGGCAGACTGACTGAAATACACAGGCAGATTAACTAAAATACACTGCTGAGGGGAGCAGTGGGCAAGTTGGGAGAGGTCTGCTGCACCATGTGGCTATCTCCCTGGTGAGGGATCGAACTCATGCTGCAGTGGCTGCGGATAGCTTCATAGGTTGCGTCTTAACCCTTTGCGCCACCAGGGAGGCCTGGTTACCCTTTTTTTTTAATGTGATGAGAGCACCTGATGTGTTCTTTCTTAGCATTACATTATTACTAACTATAGTTCTCATACCTTTACATTGCCCATGAAGATCTTGAAGGGTAGTAACTAAATTCTTAACAGTGATTAACGATGAACAGTATTTGGATCTTTAATTTCATAGTAAGCATAAGCTTTGTATATTATGTAAAAATGTTATAGTTTGTTTTTTAAGGCCTTTGTAGTTCTGCTTTCAGTGCCTGTAAAGAATCAGTTTTCCATTTTTCTCATCTTTTTTTCCAGCTACTGAAGTGGTGACTGTGTTTGTATTTCAAGAACCATCACTTCTCTCCTCACTCCAGGATAATGGATTGACAGATGTCATGCTGCATGCCCTGCTTATCAAAGATGTGAGTGAGTCCTTTATGTTACTCTCTAAAGAATGCTCCATACATATCCCTCCCTGCAAAATACAGACACATACAGAGATACTGTGGTTTTGGTTCCAGGCCACCACAATAAGGCAAATATTGCAATAAAGCATGTCACACAAGTTTTTTTTTTTATTTCCCAATCCATGTAAAAGTTACATCTACACTATGCTGTAGTTGATAGCAATAGCATTCTGTCTAAAAATAACAATGCTACCTACCTTATTTTAAAATACTTTATTGCTAAAAAATGTTTGCCATGATAGCCTTTAGTAGGTTTTTTTTGTTTTTTTTTTTTTTTGCTGGTGAAGGGTCTTAAAAAAATTACTTGTGAAGCACAATAGATGGGGTATACTTTGTGCACATGTAATCATCTAAAGCAATTTTATGGCACAAAAATTCTCTTTCTCATCATCTGTATATAGTATTGAAACTTATTGGGACCTGGTCATCAAGATCCTTTCTATTCTTGGCCAGTTTCCTAGCATCTACAACTGAACTCTTTTAGATGATTTTAAGTTCATTTTTTCTCTAGGTTCCTGCTACTCGTGAAGTCCTTGGCTCCCTCCCAAATGTATTCAGTGCACTCTGTTTGAATGCACGAGGTCTTCAGTCATTTGTCCAATGTCAGCCATTTGAACGTCTCTTCAAAGTTCTTCTGTCTCCAGATTACCTCCCAGCCATGCGGAGGAGGAGAAGCTCTGATCCCCTTGGTAGGTCTCCAAGCTTTATCTTACAATAAATAATCAGTTTGCTGCTGTGCCAAGAAATTATATGATTGCCAAGCCAACAATTGGCAAGGAAACCCTTTCTTGATGTCATTATTTCTCTGGCTGGATGTACTACTTAATTGTATTACAGGCAGAAAGGAATACTTAATCTTTAACCTTTACTCATAATATTTCCATGCTTCTCAACGGTTCATTGTTAATGCACTGTCATGGTACTGAAGAGAAATTTGTATTTGAGAACAGCTGGTTGCCAGGTTCACCATCTAATCTGTAGCAATAGGAGATATGGATGCCTGAATTGTTGATTCTGGCAGTCTTCTGTCCAAACATGAGTCTCTATGATCGTTGTGAAATGGCAAGAAGGTTGGGCTCCAGAAAAAAATCCAGTTTTCAAGAATGTGTTTCCTCCTTTCAGCCACTACAGTACATTATAGTAACCACTATCATTCTTTATCAGGGCAGCCAGAGGGTTGCTATCTTCTGCTTCTTTCTCTCCACTCTACAATACTACTTCAGACTTCGATGATAAGATTGCCAGGCTAAAATGTAGCACACATAGTCAGGTACTTCTAAATGTTTATTGGACTGAGTTTCCTTTCTCGTCCCCAGTGATTTGGGTATTGGAGGTTGGTGTGAATTCATCAGAAAATCACAATAGCCAGCTCAGTTTCTTCTTCCTTGCTTATGATGACACAAAATAGCTCAAGCTCTATCTTAAGTCTTTCTAACAGATAATTTTTTGTTTGTTTGTTTAAGGCGATACTGCATCCAACCTGGGGAGTGCTGTGGATGAGCTCATGAGACATCAGCCCACCCTCAAAACAGATGCAACAACTGCAATTATCAAGGTAGGAAATGATAAGACTGTGACAGTGGGCATGAGAGAGCAGTGAAGGGCACTTAATGAAAGGCTTGACTTGCGGAGGGTCATTTAGATTTTTGGACTATATTTGAAAGATTACCTGCCTCATTTTACCATATCCTTGTATTAGTCCTTTGCCTATTCCTTATACTCAACCCCTCCCTCCAATGGTCACTTTAAGTATTGCTGTCTTGCAGAGGATATTAACAATTGCTGCGGCTTAGCCTCTATAAAAATCTATTATCCTTTGGGTAAATACCTAGGAGTGGAATTGCTGGATCATATGGAAGCTCTATGTTTAGTAGGCCCAGAAATCTCCATACAGCTCTCCATAGTGGTTGGACCAGTTTGCACTCCCACCAACAGTGCAGGAGAGTTCCTTTTTCTCCACACCCTCGCCAACATTTGTTGTTGCTAGTTTTTTTAATATGTGCCATTCTCACTGGTGTAAGATGGTATCTCATGGTAGTTTTGATTTGCATTTCCCTGATGACAAGTGATGTTGAACATTTTTTCATATGCCTGTTGGCCATTCGCATTTCCTCTTCAGAGAAGTTTCTTTTTAGCTCTTCTGCCCATTTTTTGACTGGTATTTACCCAAAGGACACAGAAACATCAATTCCAAAGAGCACCTGCACCCCTATGTTTATAGCAGCACTGTTTACAATAGCTAAGCTTTGGAAACAGCCCAAATGCCCAAAAATAGATGACTGGATCAAGAAGATGTGGTACATATATACCATGGAATATTACTCAGCATTCAAAAAAAGATAAACACATGCAATTTGCAGCAACATGGATGGCGCTGGAAGGGATCATGCTCAGCGAAATAAGCCAAAAAGAAAAAGAAAAATACCGGATGGTCTCACTCATAGCAGGAATCTAGAAAACTTAAATAAGGGACCAGGAAAATGAATAACTATAAGAAAGTGAAAATCAAAATCAAGAAAAAACTATGAACCAGAGACACTTTTTGGGGGGCGGGGGTGGGAGGGGAGGGATTGGGGTCAGAATGGGGGGGCTGCAATTGTATGGGGAATATAAAAATAAAATTTATAAAAAAAAAAAAAAAAAAATAAAATTTATTATTTAAAAAAAATCTATTATCCTTCATGATCATTTTTTCTTGTATTTCCCCCACATTTACTGGCTCTGCCTAGTAGGATTCTTGAAACTAGTAAATGGGTTCCTGTTACTTGGTGAATTTGGATATGGAGTCTGCTCAGTCAGTAACTTAACCATGTGACCCTGAACAATTTATTTAACTTGAAAAAATTTAAGTTCCTTTGTTTGTGAAACAGGATTAATGACTACGTACCAGGGATAGTATATATTACGCATATATACAGATTTTTTGCATTTATGCATATAGTACATAGAAAATGCTTCCAAAATGTTAGTCATACCCCATTCCTTAATTACTAATAAGTAATCCTATTTCCTGTGCTTTTCAGTTACTTGAAGAAATTTGTAATCTTGGAAGAGATCCTAAGTACATCTGTCAGAAGCCATCAATCCAGAAGGCAGATGGCACTGCCGCGGCTCCTCCCCCAAGGTCTAATCATGCTGCAGAAGAAGCCTCTAGTGAGGATGAGGAGGAAGAAGAGGTACAGGCCATGCAGAGCTTTAATTCTACCCAGCAAAATGAAACCGAGTCTAATCAGCAGTAAGTGTTTGAAAAACAGGATCTTGAGCCTTGTGATCTTGGGCATGTCATTTTTCATCTCTAAAAGTAAGGGAATTGGATCATTACAAGGTTCTTCAGGCTCTAAGAGTCTAATAGTTTTTCTCTCTTTGACCCTTGGTGTTATTTGTGCTTTGGTGTTTAATTGTATCTGTTACAATACAAAGCAAGCTGCGGTTCTTGAAAGTCATTCATGAAATTGAATCAATTCAGTATATTGAATTGATGGGCTTTTCTTAGAGGACTTAATCTGCTTTGTTGATTTGGTATTCCACATTAGTGACTGATTGTTTCCATAAGTGAGCACATATGAAACACATTATACTTGTCTCCAAAGAAATTCTTGAGAGTTATGGGGATTTGTTGTTGGTTAGTCTTTGATTGCTATCTATTCATTCCAGAAAAGTCAGAAAACTTTGGCATGTACTATATGATTGCAACCAGACACAGTGGATTTTCCTTCTTATTTCTAATAATTTGAAATTTGTTCTGCATAAAAGTGACTATCTGGATGATAAATAAGGTAGGGGTGAGGATGAGCCAGCTTAAAGACTGCTGACTGGTGGTGGATAGTCACTGGGCTCTTGGAACTTACAGTGTACATATGCGAGGGATGAAATGTAACTGTCGTGGCTATGACTCTTAATTGGCTATAACTCTTTTACCTTCATGGTAAAAGTGGGTATAATCCCTCTGGACTGTCGTGTATTCACTCATTCAGTAAGTGTTCTTTTGGTAATTTTGAGAAAATCATGAGCATTTTAAGTGTGGCTATGTATGGACTTGAGCCTATCTTGAAGAGTAGCTTGGAACTTAAGAAAAGACTGGCGTAGATAGCAGGAGTAAAGACCTAAACACAAAAACTGATAATACCCTCTTAGAACTGTGGAAAGTAAAGAATTTAGGTTTTTTTTTAGAGACACTAACTGCTAAGTTCATTACTTTATTGAGCAATTATCTTACTTTTGTCAGAGAAGGTAACCTTACTTTGTTGCATCATCTCCTCTTTTGATTAAAAATGTTCTTTTTTGGAAGAGGGGAACATCTTGAAAGAAAACAGAATTTTATTTTCGAAGGAGTCAGAATCTTACTACTTCCTTGCCATACCCTTGACTGTCAGCCACCCTGCTGGGATAGGGTTCCCTTTCTTGACTACAAAACAAGCGAAAGATTTCTTAAATGTGAGTGGTGGCAGTGGTGGTGTTGGTTTTGAGTCAAGATGTGTATATTCATCTGTGTATAACTTCTTCTCTGGACGTCTTACAGACATTTTAGATTTAACATGCCCAGTTGCAAGCTATCATAGGAAGTTGTCATTTTTCTCATCCTTGTTTTTTCTTCATTATTCATGATTTTCTTGAGATATCCTAGGTCTCTGCTTTCTATCCATATTTATCCCCCACCCACAAATTATCTTTATTTTTCCATTTACTGAATTCCTGCAAGGCCAAATCAAATATCTCTTTTTTTTGAGTTTTTCATTTTTACCTACAAATGGAAAGTTGATATTTTGTTTTCTCCCAACAGGTTTGTTAAAATTATTCATATACAGTTGACCCTTAAACAATGTGTGGAGTTAGGGGCACTACCCTACCCTTGCACAAAGATCTTTGTATAACTTTTGAGTCCCCAAAAACTTTAACTGTATTCGTTACTCAGTATCTGCAGGGGGTTGGTTTCAGGACACCACCACCCCACCCTCCGTGGACACCAAAGTCCATGGCTCAAGTTCCTTGTACTCATCCCTCTGTATTGATGGATTCAGCCAACTGACCCACAGATATGGACAGCCAACTCTTAACTGGAAAAAACCCATATTCAAGGATCAGCTGTATTTTTTTTTAATAATAAATTTTATTTTTATATTCCCCATACAATTGCAACCCCCCCATTCTGACCCCAATCCTTCCCCTCCCGCCCCCACCCCCCAAAAAGTGTCTCTGTTTCATAGTTTTTTGTTGATTTTGATTTTCACTTTCTTGTAGTTATTCATTTTCCTGGTCCCTTATTTAAGTTTTCTAGATTCCTGCTATGAGTGAGACCATCCGGTATTTTTCTTTTTCTTTCTGGCTTATTTCGCTGAGCATGATCCCTTCCAGCGCCAAGGGATCAGCTGTATTTCAATAGTGTCTCCCACTAATGCACATGCTTCTCCAGGGCATGGAGAATGCCTTATTCAACAATGTACCCTAGTCACTTTGTGTATAGTAGGTAATCAATAAATGTTTATTTAGTAGGTTGATGGAATGAATCACTTACATTAGACTACAGGTTTCATGAGTCTTAAGGGCCAGGAGAGCTGGATCTGATGAAACATGAATAATAATGAAGAGAGTGTGAAAATCTAGACCATAGTGTTAAACATATGTATCTTCTAAACAGCTAAGGACTCTAGTAGTTGTTGTTCCATGAAATCAGTGTTTTTCTATACTTTGCATGGTCTGTTCATCAGTGCCTTGTTCATATAACACTGCCACATTCAGAAATCTCAATTCGATAACTGGATTATTAGGTCTAGAAAGAAAAGCAAGAGACTATCTCCATTTTGAAAGCCATAATACATTCAGGGGAAAGTTTCCTTTATCTCAAACAGTTACGTTGGGAGTTGCTGCACACTTTCTGTTGTTATGAGAAGAGGCTTAAAAAAATTTGCAGTGTTTGCTACCCCTCACCCCAAAGTGTTGTTCATATCTCCCTTCCCAGTGCAAATTCCCAAATTCCTGTCTCTTGTGCCCTTACCCTACTTTCCAATGCTTTAACTACACACAAGTATATTTTCCCAATGTTTTTATTGAAATAGTTTCTATACAGTAAACTGCAGATTTTAAGCTTGCCATTACCCCACCCTAAAATGACAGTTACTTGTCTATATATATCTATCATTGAATAAGTCTGCCTAGCCTAGGATATCATATTAACAGAATAGTTACATGTGTTATCATATCTGACCTATGTACTTTGTTATAGCTGGCTTCTGTTGTTCAGCATGCAGTTGCAATGCATTCAGGTTTGTTGCGTTTGTCAAATTGTCATTTTTTCGTTGCTGAGTAGCAGTCCATTGTATGAATATACATTCTCTTGTTGGTAGACTTTTGAGTTTCCAGAATTTTTTTCCAACTTAAGACAGTGCTCTTTTCCCTTGGTTTCTCCCCTCCTCTACCACTCCCCCCAACATCAATAGCTAGTACTTGAAAATGGCATTTGAATTTGATTTGAGATACATGGTTTTATGCCAGAGATCGGGAATAAGGAAACTTGGACACTACAGTTTACCCTACCATACATTGAGCTCTGTTCTACATTGAGAGATGTTTACCACAAGCAATTCTTAATACCTATCTTTTGACCACTTTCTTCTGCCTTCTAAATTGTTTGGTCTCAGCAAAACTGATATTACTGGGAATGAATATTCTTGCCATTAAGTAACCAGGGTTTTTAGTTGGGGCACCATGCCTTATTTTGTGGTCAGTTCCATTTACTTTGCCTAGTTTAACAACCTATCCTGAACTATGTAGATCCATGTGGTCTTTGGGACTTCAATAACTATCTGGACATAGAGGGCAGGGCAGCATTTGTACCCCAAATTGTGGCCCAAAGGTAACTGCCTCTCCTCAAGAGCTAGAAGGAATCTGACCAGCCCCCTCCCCCCCGCCCAATAAAAAGACAAAATCCCCATGAAATCTGTTGTCCCTGTGTACTGTATATGAATCTCATTGAAATCATCCTTTTCTTCTGGTCAAGGGCTCCTCCAGCACAAATGCAGATGTAAAGCTGATCCAGAGTAAAAATGAGTTTGGGAATAGTTGTATATTTTGGAGAAGGTGAAGAGGCAACACGTTTTTTTGGCAAAGTAAATGGTTTCATTCATTATGGGAATGTAATCTTTCATTGTTTCAAAGATGGTATGTGTCAGTTTCATGTAAGGTTATGATTAGAATTGACTTATTAAAATCAGTTGGTAGGGGTAGTTCTACTAGAGAGAGAGAGAGTTGATCATTTTTACTCTTGTGTATGGCATCCTGGAAGTAAAAAAAAAAAAATGAGTGTAGGGAGTAAAGTGGTTACTGAACAAGTTTGTTCCTGGAGTTTGATTACGAGCTACTGTTGAATGTTTTCTGTTTTGTTCTCCCTCTCAACTTCCATGTAGCAAATGAAGGAAGTACCTGAGCCCCATTTGATGATGCAACTTTGGCTATTTGCCATCTTATTTGGCGTGTGCAAAGGGAAAATATTCTCATTGGGGTAGAGCCACACCTGCACTCTAGCTGCAGAGTGGATTTTTGGATTCTTTTCAAGGAGATACAACCAAATTTAGGGTAGATAATTGCTGGAAGTATCAAATGCTGCAGAGGTTCTGAGGAATAATTTTGGCAGTCAAAGAAAGGCTTGTGATCTTACATGAAATCATTTCACTTCAGACTTTGTCTTCCCTTTATACAAAGATCTTCCCCAAATTTTTCAGTACGTATATTCACTGCATCCTATCCAAATCCAGGCACTGGATCTTTCATCATGGAGCCATTCATGTCCTTTCCACTTTCTTTGCCTGGTGTACACTTTGGTGTCAAATGCTTTCTCGCTTATCAAACCCATATTCACATTTTGTCTTGCTTAGAGATCGGAACTATTTGTTTCTTGCCAACTTTTTTGCCTTCTCTCTCCCCTTAGATATGTACAGATGTTGAGTTTGTAAAGGCTTGGCTTTTCCTTTTGTCCTCTCAATCAGCTAGCTTGAGAATTCAGCTCTTTTTTGTTCTGTGCTATATATTAAAGGCTATAAATCTAACTTAGAAAAAGGCCTAGAATTTCATACTGTAGCCCTTTTCCTAACTTTGTTCTCTTGCACTGGTATTGTGAATTTCTGTGTAACTCACTCTTTTCTCCCTTAACAGGGTTGTTGGTACAGAGGAACGTATTCCTATACCCCTCATGGATTACATCCTTAATGTGGTAAGATTTATATAGGGCAAACTGAGTGAAGGTGTGTGATTTTCTGGAAAATGTGTGGGATTACCAAATAGTTCAGTGAAAATTTCTGTGTTTATTTTCACTGGGGCCCTTAAAGTGTAGAGTAGTTGTTAAAGATGGGCAAACCTTGTTCTGTGAGACTGGTTGCCAGAAATTAGCCAACACTCTCCCTTTTTTGGATATTCCCAACTTTCTGTTGTTCCTTTTCCCTTTTGGAATCCAAATAGGAGGAGAGTGGGCTTTGTTACATCAATCCAGTATTAATGTTCTTAGAATGTCTCCAACATACTTTTTTTCTTCTTCTTTTCCCTATTGACTTCTCTTTTATTTAAAATAAAAAATTAACGTGGTCTATTCTTTTAACTTCTATGTGTCTCACAGGAAAAAGCAAAGAGTTTGAATTTTCCCAGAAGTGTTTCCCTATAAGGAAAAGCCCATTTACCATTTGTGCTAGCCCACTGAGCATTTCCAAGACTTCCAGAGATGGTTTCTCTTGTGCCTATGCGTTTATTGCCCATATTTTGCTTTCTTACTCTTGCAAAAAGCTTTTTGGTCTGAATCATTCTTCTAGAGTTCTAAGTTTTCGTTTGCAGTATTAACACATTTGAGGGAAAATATCCATGATATTTGCTTCCAGGAGAAAAGCAACACATTATCATGCAAAGAGCACTGAATGAGAAGATTAGACCTGATTCTTCCCCTAATTCATGATGTGGCCCTGAACGGGTCATTTGACTGCTCGCTATATGACTAGGTGTGGTTGAAAAGACACTTGGATTGGGGAAGAAGTTGAAATAATACTTTATTTTCTAGGTGATTGCCTGAGGTTTATTGTAATCTAGAAAAGACTTGATTTCATTTCTACAAGGCCTACCCCTGTCCTTACTCCAAGCAGGTCTTTTACTTCCAAGTGTCAGGCTCTAACATTTTTTCTAAAATTTTCATTACCTAGATGAAATTTGTGGAATCTATTCTGAGCAACAATACAACAGATGACCACTGCCAGGAATTTGTGAATCAAAAAGGACTCTTGCCTTTGGTTACCATTTTGGGTCTTCCCAATCTGCCCATTGACTTTCCCACATCTGCAGCCTGTCAGGCTGTTGCAGGTGTCTGCAAATCCATATTGGTAAGAAGCATTTGGCCAAATATTTTCATTTCCTTTTAGAAGCAGTTTTGCTATACCTCTGTATACATGTTTTTTACTGTGGTCTCCCCTTCAACTAAAAAATAATGGAATTTGTGGTTATGTACAAGTAAAAATTATGATTAATAGTATGTCACTTTATTTCTTGTTGAAAAGTTAAAGTGTTCTTTGTTCCTGGGTTTTGATACATAGTTCTAATAACCTCATTTGACTTCATTGGAAGGGAAAGTATATATATCTAGGAATACTTTGGAGCTGGGTTATATTAGGGTATCATCCTTTGTCATGGATGCTTAACACATCTGATATTGTTTAGCCATGGTTTCCTTTTTCCTTTCACAGGGTTCAATAGTCGTGTATTTTAAACATAATTGACCTGTAGTTTGTTGCTCATATTTTGCCAAAAAATGAATCTCCTTTATTTTAAATGGTGAAATACAAATAAACATAAAATTTACCATCTCTAAACACTTAAGTAGTGGTAAAAATTATTCACATTGTTTCACAGTCTATCTCCAGAACTTTTTTCATCTTGCAGAAACTGAGATTTTATTTTATTTTGTTTTTTAAGAGCAAATTTTTTTTTAAGATTTATTTATTTATACAAAAACTGGGGTACAGGCCAGAGGCGCGGGAGTGTGAGAGAGGATTCACCAGAGACAGAGCCGAGAGCAGAACAGGCAGACTGACTGAAATACACTGCTGAGGGGAACAGCAGGTGAGACAGGAGAGGTCTGCTGCGCCATGTGGGTATGTTCCCTGCTGGCCAGGATTGAACCGGTGCTGCAAAGGCTGCGGACAGCTTCACAGTGCTGCGCTCAACCTGCTGCGCCACCAGGGAGGCCCCAGAAACTGAGATTTTATACCCATTAAACAGCTCTTCATTCCCCTTTCCCTCATAGGCCGTGGGAGCCATTATTCTGCTCTCTTGTGTCTATGAATTTGACTGTTCTTTTCTAAGCACAGTTTATACAGTGTCTGTCTTTTTGTGACAGGTTTATTCTGCTTAGCATAATGTCCTCAAAGTTCATCCGTTGTGTAACTTATGTCAGAACTTCCTTTTTAAGGCTGAACAATACTTCAGCGTATGTATACACTACTGTTTGTTTATTCATTCATCAATGGATATTTGGATTGATTCCACCTCTTGATTATGAGTAGTGCTACTGTGAATGTGGGTGTGCAAATATTTCTAGGACTGTGTGTGTATGTGTGTGTTAAGAACACTAAGTATCTGTGAATTTGACTTTATATTCCATATATAAGTGAGATCAGACTCAAAACCCTGATTTTAGTTCTTTTGATTATGTACCCAGAAGATAGATTGCTGAGTCATACCATATGGTAGTTCTATTTTAATTTTTTTTTTTTTTGAGGAACCACCATACTATTTTCCATAGCAGCTGCACCATTTCATGTTCCAACCAGCAGTACACAGGATTGTTATTTTCTAGGTTTTTGTATGTATTTTTATTTTTAGATATGTATATATAGTAGTCATTCTAAGGTTATGGCATGAGATCATGTGGTTTTGATTTTTATCTCCCTAATGATTAGTAATGTGGAGCATCATTTCCTGTGCTAATTGTTTATGTTTATATCTTTGGAGAAATGTCTGTTCAAGTCTTGCCCATTTTTTTTTAAATGGGATTGTTTTTTGTTGATGAGTTTTAGGCATTCTCTATATGTTCAGAATATTAATTCCTTATCAGATACATGAATTAGAAATATCTTCTCCCCTCCATGGGTTGCCTTTTCATTATGTTGATGATGTTCTTTGATGTGCAAAATTTTTTAACCAGTGTTATGCATTGCAATGTGGTTTCTTCTACAGGTTTTATATAATTTCAGCTTTTGTGTTTAGATCTGTGATTCATTTTGAATGAAATTTTTTGTGGTGTAAAGTAAGCTTTGTTCTTTTGGATGTAAATATCCAGTCCAGCTTTCCCAACACTATTTGTTGAAAAGACTGTTGTTTCCCTATTGCACCCTTGTCTTGGCACCCTTGTCAAAAATCATTTGACAATATATGCCAAGGTTAATTTCAGGTGCTTTCTATTGTAGTCCATTGATCTTGATGTCTGTCTTTATGCTAGTACCACACTTTTGATTACTGTAGTTTTGTGGTAAGTTTGGAAATCAGGAAGTGAAAGATCTCTTTTTCAAGATAGTTATATCTATGGGGGGGGTTACTTTGAGGTTCTAGATGAATTTTAAGAGGGATTTTTGTATTTCTACAGGAAACTACCAGTGAGATTTTTATAGGAATTGCTTTAAACCTATGAAGTTCTTTATTGGCTGAGTTGTGCAGTGATAACTAATTTCTGCTGATGATCAAAAATCCAGTTGCTTATAGACTTGGGAGTCTCCCTAAGATTGTGACATGTCTACATTTATTTAATGTTTTATTTTGCTTTACCCTTTGCAGCTATTTAATTAATCATTCTCTGTAAGAAAGAGGGAGGAAAGGGCTGCTCCATCTTAATCCTACCTATAAGATACTGTGTAAGGATGGGTATTTATTTAAAAACATAGGAAGGCATATAAGTTCTTGTATCTTTGAATGACAAAAGCTAGTGTTTCACTGTCATATTTTTCTCCAGACCCAAAAGGAATTATGAAGTCTGTTGTCTCATAAAAAGAAATTGCCTCACTGATGCCTATCATAGAATCATCTTTCTTAATTGTGGGAAGAAAACATTTGGAATAGTGGTTCACGCTCATCCTTTGGAAACTTTCCTAACATTTCTCCCTGTTGAGCAAAATCTGGAACTAATCTTAGAATGTGCAGCCCTTGCTATAACAGTATTCCAGTGTGACCATCACAAGCTTTTAAATATGATTTGCTCACCACATTTGAAAACCTCATTTGAGGAAATAATATGTTACTCTAGATGTTGGTGTTACGGTATGTCATATGTGTTTTCATGTTTTGCTTCACCATTTACCAGGTGAGAGGCCATGGCCAGTTCTGAAATTCAGGAGACTTATCTTCCACCTCTTCCATTGTGACTATTAAAAATGTGATGAATGTGAAGTTCATTATACATTAATGCATTAATTATTATTCTTGTTTCAGACACTGTCACATGAACCCAAAGTCCTTCAGGAGGGCCTCCTTCAACTGGACTCCATCCTCTCCTCCTTAGAGCCCTTACACCGCCCAATTGAATCACCTGGGGGCTCAGTGTTGTTGAGAGAACTGGCTTGTGCTGGGAATGTTGCTGATGCTACTCTCTCAGCTCAGGCCACACCTCTTCTGCATGCGCTCACTGCTGCCCATGCCTACATCATGATGTTTGTTCATACTTGCAGAGTTGGACAGGTAAGAATTTTCTTAGGGGTGCACGTATTGGTTTAAAGCGATTGATGTTGATAGTTCACAGGTGAATGGGTGGTGGGAATATCACGGGGACTATAACCGAGATGAAAATGCATACATACATACATACGTTGTACAAAAATGAAATATGATGAAAAAAATATATAAAATAAAATAATAATTTTAAAAAAGCAATTGAAACACCTGGGGCATATACCTGGTAGCTAGCTTACTGTGCTTAGAAGCATTTCTACCTGGGCTAGTCACTGAAAGAATGGGTTTTGGATGAGGTTTTTTTGCAATGTCTGCTGTCTTGGTGGGTGACTTAGGGTATGTGCTTCAAGTTACAATCTAGTTTCATTTTCTCTTTTTTTTTTCATTAATAGCTGGGTGACCATATAATTTGTTTCATAATTTGAACCTTCTTGAGGGTGAAAGAGAAGTTGTTGTAAATAATAGACATTGCTAGATCTGTGCAGGCCAACTGGGATGCATAGTCACCCTTTTTAGAAAGCAAGCCTCCAGTGGATGCTCCTCTGGCCTTATTATTTCCTAATATTTGTACAAATACAAGTATACATCATAAAAGGATGACAAGAAGGAAATTTGAGCACAGAACTTATGTCCCTGATAATTGAGAGAGATTATTAAAGATAAAGTGTCAAACCCTGTGCCTGGAGTCCAGTCTTCTTGTGGTTCCAGAACAACATATTTTCTATGTGTACTTACAGTTTTTACTACCTTTCGTTCTCAGTTAATCAATTCTAATGATTAATGGGATAACATTTTAGCAGCCTTGTTTTATGGTGGTAAGCAGAGTGCATTCTTCATATCAAAATAAATGAGAAGCAGGGCCTTCCTGCTGGCACAAGGGATTAAGATGCAACCTATGAAGCTATTTGCAGCCACTGCAGCAGAAGTTCGATCTCTGGCCTGGGAGCTACCCACATGGCACAGCAGACCTCTTCTGACTCGTCCACTGCTCCCCTCAGCAGTGTATTTCAGTCAGTCTGCCTGTTCTGTTCCCCACTCTGTCTCTGGTGAATCCCCTCACCACCCACACCTCTGGTCTGTACCCCAGTTCTTGTATGCATGAATAAATAAATCTTAAAAAATAAATAAATGAAAAGCAGTTATAAGCTGTCCACATAACTAAGCTTAGGATTTATTTTGTATTCGTATTAAAAGAAATAAAATTAAAATTAAATATTCAACTCAAGAAATTAATTAAATATTTATTGAAGTAAAAAAATAAAAGAAATAACAAGCCCTCCGCCACCTAAAAAAAAATTACAAAGCTGCCAATAAATGTACAAAGCTATTTCTTTGATGTAGATAAATAGCATTGTCTAGGACTTCTGTCATGATTTTACTTTACAGAAATCACTGAGAAGGGATGTTAGAGACAGATTGTAAATATTGTAAGGGAATACCTTGTGAAACAGATCTTAAATACGGAGATTGTAATGTAGACAGCTCTTTGAGAATAACAAGGGAAAAGTAGAATTCCTCATCTCTCTGACACAGCTAAAATTTGATTTTGAGAATAATTGTTCAGAGAGCATCCCAAAGATTAGCTTCTTGAACTTTGTTTGCAGAGTGAAATTCGTTCCATCTCCGTAAACCAATGGGGCTCTCAGTTGGGTCTGAGTGTTCTGAGCAAGCTGAGCCAGTTATACTGCTCTCTGGTGTGGGAAAGCACTGTCCTCCTCTCACTGTGTACCCCAAACAGGTAAGTTCAGAATAGTCATCTCTTTTTTAAATTTTATTATCTTTCCTGACAAACTTGGCTCAGTGAGCCTAGAGGGTTAATTTGGGTGAAGATAGGGTGGAAGGGGATCACAGTATAGTAAAGAGTTCAGAGGCTACCTTGTCTGTCTTGGTGGTTCATTTGGTTTGCAATAACGAAATACCACTATACTGAGTCCTTTTCAATAGAGATTTATTGGTCACCATTCTAAAAGCGGGACACCTGAAATCATGCTGCCAGCATGGTTGGGGGGTGGGCCCTCTTCTAAATCTTGAGATTTTTCATTGTACCCTCACATTGTGGAAGGGACTTGAACCTCTCTGGAGCCTCTTTTGTAAGACAGTAGTCCCATTCATAAAGGTTCCTTACCTACTAATGTCATTACATCAGGCATTAGAATTTTAACATAGCAGTTTTGAGGGGACATAAACATTTGTTTAGTGCATAGCATTGTCCTTCCTACTTACCATAAACCTTAGGACTTGCTTAACAGTGTGTTCATCTTGTGGAATCTTTGATCCTGATAGCCCAGTTATGCTGCCAGCATGGTAGGTATTCAAAATTTGGTCCTGTCGTTAGCCAGATTTTAAAGAGGTGAGTTGGAAACTTTTAATTGAGTGCTATTTAGAAAATAACTAAGGAAATTTATCATTGCATGTATTTTATTAAGTTAATTTACCTGCAATAGAAGAGATATATTGACCAAGCAAATTAGAAACTAAGCACAACATAAGAGATGAGCAATCAAGGTACACTGTTTCTCTTATTGCAGCCTACCTTCTGGATGTGAATTTGGCCAGGCGGACATGCAGAAACTGGTTCCAAAGGATGAGAAGGCAGGTACGACCCAGGGCGGAAAAAGATCAGGTAACTCTTAAGAAACTAAAATCTTAGTCATTAATTCTCTAAAGTTCTATCTCCATGTCTTCAGGGGTCTGTTGTGAAAAATTTAGTGCCCTCTATAATGTATAGTCCTCTATTTTTTTCCTCCCATTGGTTTTTATTATTTTAATTTAGGTAACATTGGTTTACATTACAAAAATACCCATAGTCCTCCACTATAGTCCATTATGCTGCCTCTCCACTTTGTTCTCTTCCCCTCCCTCTCTCCCCGCTGGTGCCTCAGTTCTACAGTCAGATTCTAGTATTTGTTACTGGTTTGACTTTATTTCATCCTTTGTTTTATTTCTCTGTATTCCACATCTAAGTGACACCATCCACTATTTTTCTTTCTTCTTCTGACTTACTTTGCTTAGCATAATCTGCTGTAGTAGCATCTGTGTTGTCACAAATGGAAAGTTCATTTTTTTTTTTTTTTAGCTGGGTAGTGTTCTAGATCCAGTGTTTTTAGGCACTTAGGTTGTTTACATAGCTTGGCTATTGCTGTGACATAATGCTACAGTGAACTTAGGAGTTCATATATCCCTTCAAATTTGTGGTTTTGATTTTTTAAAAATTAAGCTAATTTTAGACCTTTTCTCTGAAAAATACATGCACACAATGACAAAAACTAGGAAATGCAGTAGAAAGAAAAGTTACCTATATTTGTACTATAACAGATGGTGTTTTGGAAGTTATCTGCCTACCTAATCTTTTCCCCTAATGATACAATTTATTGGCTTAGTTGTGATTATCCCAGGTGTATCTTATAGATCTCTTTTCACTTATTAACACTAAGTGCCATATAAAGGGACCATGAATTAACCATTCCCTGTTAACATTTCTAATTTACTATTTGTACTATAATTTTGGTGATAACATAATAGATGTTGATTTATAATGAGCTTCAGAAATGATTTCTAAAAACAAGGGTGGTGGGAATTGTATGGGGACTATAACCAAGATGAAAATGAATGCATTTTTTTTAAGATTGATTTATTTATGGGGTACAAGCCAGAGGTGTAGGGGGGGGATTCACCAGAGACAGAGTGGGGGACAGAACAGGCGGGTTGACTGAAATACACTGCTAAGAGGAGCAGCGGGCAAAGCAGGAGAGCTCTGCCTCACCATGTGGGTTTCTCCCTGGCCGGCCGGGGATCGAACTTGTGCTGCAGAGGCTGCAGATTGCTTCATAGTGTGGTGCTTAACCCTTTGCACCACCAGGGAGGCCCGAAAATGCATACTTTGTACAAAAATGAAAATGATGTAAAAAATATATAAAATTAAAAAACAAAAAATAAAAAAAAGGATTCCTAGAAGTTTAGTCTTTAGATGTTGATTTATAATGCTGTATACCTAATACCTATGTAATGCTATAAACTGATAAAAACATTTATAATAATAGAAAAAAGGAAAATGGACATTTTTGTGTGTGATTTTATACAAATTTAAGATTCCTAGGAATTACTGTATCAAAGGGTATGGTGGCATTCTAATTTTTTATATGCTAATTTTTCAGAGACTCTGTTTCATAGGTTAAAAGTTAAAATGGTAAATGTTTAAAGTATCTTTAGAACCACACTGCCCAGTGTGATGGTTACAAGACGTTAGCAATTGTTGAATACTTGAAATGTAACTAGTACAATTAAAAAACTGCATTTTCAGTTATAATTAATTTGTAACAATCATTACTCTCAGTTTTTGGAAGATTTTTAAATATGTTTGGAGCAGCATACATTAATTATATTAATGAATACTCAGTGTCCGAATTGAGATGTGCTGTAAGTATAAATGGTACCTTTTTTAATAGTATAAAGATGTAAAATCTCAATTTTATTTTGAGTACATGCTAAAATAACATATTTGACTATATTGAGTTAAACAGCATAGTATTAAAAATATACACCTTTAAATGTGGCTACTGGAAAATTTTAAATTATACATGTGGCTCACATCATACGTCTATTGGACTGGGTTTTTTTTTTTTAGAAAATAGCTCTAATATTGCAGTTAAAGTTCCAAATTAAAATAAGCAATTTTCTGATTCTAATACAACAATCCTAAAAATAATAAAAGCAACTTTAAAAAAAATGCTTATTTATGCATACAAGAACTGGGGTACAGGCCAGAGATGTGGGAAGGTGAGAGGATTTACCAGAGACAGAATGGGGAGCAGAACGGTCAGGTTGACTGAAAACACTGCTGTGGGGAGCAGCGGGTGAGTCATGAGAGGTCTGCTGCGCCATGTGGGTTGCTCCCTGGCCGGCCAGGGATCGAGCTCGTGCTGCAGAGGCTTCTGGATAACTTCATAGTGCTGGGCTTAACCCCCTGCGCCACCAGGGAGGCCCAATAAAAGCAACTTTTGCACAACGTTTTTTTCTCTCTGCATCTGGGAGAAAATTGTAAATTGTACTATGTTGCCAAAAACAGAGAAACTGAAAATGGACTTTCTGTGTAGTTTTTCCAAAACATTAGAAAGAAAACTTGGTGATTTGTCTTATAAAGATTGCTAAAGCTCATTCTTAGAACTAAAAGCTCACAACCTACCATCCCAAAAAGACACACAGCTCACATTTATATTCAAAAATCTTTTTTTAAATTTTTATTGAGTTGATACTGGTTTGTAATAATTATTTATCTTTGGTGTGCATATAGCATTATAATTTGACATCTGTATATACTGCATTATGTTTGACACCAAAAGGCTAGTTCTCATCTTCCACCATATAGTTGACCCTTTTTCCTGATTTACCACACCCCCTTCTGGTAACCACAGTTTTGTTCTTATAGACTAAGAGCTTGTTTTTGTTTTGTTTGTTCATTTGTTTTCATATACAAATAAAATCATATAGTGTTTGTCTTTCTGTCTGACTCACTTCACTTAACATAATACTTACCCTCATGATCCATCCATGTTATCACGCATGGCAAGACTTCATGTTTATTTTTTATAGCCGTTGTTTGTCTTTATCACATCCATCTGGCATTTAGGTGGTTTCATTAATATACAAAATATTAAGTGCTGGGAAATACAGTTCTCCACTGATCCATAGATTTTTGGTGCCCAATTTAAGTTTATTAGCAAGCTATAAAATTCTTTTTTTATTTTCTTACATCATTGTTCATTTTTATATATTAATTGACTTCTCCCCTCAAGTGTAGTCACCATAGTTCTCCTGCCACCATATCACCCATAAACCATCACCACATTCCCTTGTGTTCTTCCCTCCCCTGTTTTGACTCCCCCTTCCTTGCTGTATGCTTTAATTCTATGGTAACACCTATAAAATTCTAATAGGGCATGTGCCTTAACACCATGGGGACACCGTGCACATTGTCGTCTATGTGAATGGTATCGTCATGCAGCACCAATAGTCTTCCAAGGTAGATCTGAGTTAAGACTGTTCAGATGCTCTAATTGGAAGATTTGCTACTTAGAAGTGCTCCAAAGAGAGGAGCATATCAGTTCGGGAGTGAGGGGTGGGGGTGGGAATCTGTTTTTACAGATATTGTGGAATTTTTTGAAGAGTAACAGCACCATAGGTATCTCTTGGGACTCTTCAGAGCAAGGAACCAGGTCACTGTTAGTTCAGTATGGTCTTACTACTCCCCTCCTGTGTCTGCAGATGGGGAACAGGATGGAACAGCTGGAAGTATGGATGCTTCTACCCAGGGCTTGTTGGAAGGCATTGGGCTAGATGGTGATGCATTGGCTCCCATGGAGACAGACGAACCTACTGCTTCAGACTCTAAGGGCAAATCTAAAATCACACCTGCCATGGCTGCTAGAATCAAGCAAATCAAGCCTTTATTGTCAGGTGAGTAATTCTCTTCTTTCTCTAGTCCCTTTTCTGTCTTTCAGAGCCTTAACCAGTCCTCAGACATTTTGAGTTGGTAAAACTTTCTTTAAAGGAAATTGTAAATTTTGGTAACTCATTTTTAGATGTGATTTGAGTGCCTACTGTGTGACAGGGTTGGCCAAGAGATCGGAGAATTGCTTCCTAAAAGCCACATCTATCCCTCCATGTCTTTAATTCCTTTCCTCCTATCCACTCTTCAACTACTACAAATAAATGGTTTCTGCCCATGTTGTCTCACCCAAGATCTCTATAATCTCCTTGTTGCTAAGTCTACTGGATACTTTTTAGTCCCGTTCTCACTTGTTGGCATTATATCTGCTAACTCACCACTTCCTGCTAGAAATACTCATGGGTGGGGGTGTTGTTGTATTAAGCTATGCTGTTATTCTGTTACCTATCTGGCTACTCTACCCCATGTCCTTTTCCTTTCTGTCTCTTAAAAATAGTGTTATGGTTGATTTGTGTTTTAATATAGTCAATTTAGCAGCTCTGTGGAGACTTCATTGGTATGAGACAAGACCATATTAAAGGTGTGCACTCTTTTGTCTTTCCCATCTTTTGCCCTTTCATGTAATATCATTGTTTGGGGCACCTATTCTGTATATTACTTAATGTTTGCCACTCTCTGACACCTTGATGTAAGGACAGTGAAGACACGACTCCTGGGAATATGGAGCTCTTTCCAAAAGCAAGCAGAAAATGGCCTTTGGTGTTTCCATGTCATTTTAAATCTTCATGAATTTTATATTCTGTTCTAATTTGTCTCTTTGTTGTTTTTTTAAATTTATTTTCTTATATTACTGTTCATTTTTGTACCATAATTGATTTGTTCCTTCAGTTGTAGTCCCCATAGTTCTGCCACCGTATCACCTGTGAACCATATTACCATATTCCATATTACCATATTCCCTTATGTTCTTCCCTCCTCTGTTTTGAACCTCTCCCCCCAACTTGCTGTATGCCTCAGAGCTACAGTAAGCTTGCTTGTTTTGACTTTTTGTTTCGTTTCTCTATATTCTGCATATAAGTGAAACCATCCAATACTTATCTTTTTCCTTCTGACTTATTTCAGCTAGCGTAGTCCCTTCCAGCTCTATCCATGTTGCCACAAATGGCATGAGTTTGTCTTTTTGATTTCTAAGTAATTCTATTGTTTATTCTATAATTTGAATTTGAAATTCTACCACCACTAACCTCAAAATTGAAAGAAAATTCAAGAACATGCTCATGTTTTCCTCATCTTCCTTTGTTACACTTCTTGGATTACTGTGATCTTGGAAGATTCTTGGGCTTCCATGTGGTGACCAGCCTTTTGTTTTTCTCTCTCTCTTTTTTAAAGATTTTATTTATTTATTTATACAAGCACTGGGTACAGTCAGAAGCACGGGAGGGTGAGAGAATTCACCAGAGCCAGAGTGGGGAACAGAACAGGCAGACCGATGAAGTACACTGCTGAGGGGAGCAGCGGGCATGGCAGAAGAGGTCTGTCGCGCCATGTGGGACCTTCGCCAGGGGCCGGGGATCGAACCAGCACTGCAGAGGCTGCAGGCAGCTTCATAGCCCAGTGCTCAACTGCTGTGCCACCAGGGGAGGCCCTGTTTTTCTCTCTTGTCCTTGCTGACTACCCCTGACTCACTTTGCTGTCTGTTCACCTGAAAGCAGTGGTGAAAAAGTACAAACTTAATGTCTGTATGCATTAGGATTTCAGAGACTGGGCATACCCAGTCTCCAGGCAGGCAGTGCAAGTGTTTGTAATCTATTCCTTAACTGTGGTTAGGAAATCCTAATTTGGGTGTTTTAGGAAGAAAGGCCTTTTCTTCCTTCTTAGACTGTATAACTCAGAGATTACTAAATTTTCATAGTGGGTTCATAGGTGCATGTACTTAGGAGATTTGCTTTGATTCAGACCTAGCCTTTTTCATCCAGATCTAGTTTCTGGTCATGATGAAATAATGTTTATTTTTAAAATGTGTGCCAGCACTTTAATTTATAATTTTAAGGGTGGTGAATACTCATTGTAGAAGTATAAAAGTACAGAGAAATATTACCAAAAAAGAAGATAAAAAGGCCTAAATATAGTATGTTTATACATATTTTCTTTCCCTTTTTCTTTGTTTTTTTTTTACATGTTTGTTTTAGTATCTGTGTTTTTGATTCAATGATATACCAAAAAGCTTCTTACAAAGATAAAAAATTGAAATATTTATAAAATACCAAATACCTTAAGAAAACCATTTGTAGATTTTTTTATGTTTTTCCCAGCATTCTTTTTTCCTTTGGAACATATATTTAATGTGATCAAATAATACATGGTATATGTAATGTCCTTCATCTGAGTCATTAACATTTTTGCCATTTTTAAATTACTCTAAGCATTTTAAGTGACTCTATATTCCATTAAATGTATGTATCATTTGCTTTAATTCATAATCCTTTATTGCTTTTTTACAAAGGTGGTTTCAATTTATGCCTCCTCTAACAGTAAGTAGGTGCTTATCTTGTTTGTCTTTCACATTTGTTATATGCAACATACTTCTCCATCTCCTGCCTTCAAAAGAGGCATTTCCTTCCTGTGGAATTTCCTTTTTTAGATTATTGTAAAGATAATTTCAAGTGTTTCCTAGGTGTTGTGTGGGGGTAAGTGGTCAGTCATAAAAATGGTTTAATGGTAATGTGTGTGTCGATAATCAAACTGTTCTGAGAATACTATCCACCCTTATTCTGGCTTTTGGGTTCCAGCTTCCTCCAGATTAGGTCGAGCACTTGCTGAGCTATTTGGACTCCTTGTTAAACTTTGTGTGGGGTCTCCTGTCCGCCAGAGAAGAAGCCATCATGCTGCCAGCACCACCACGGCACCAACACCAGCTGCTCGATCAACGGCCTCAGCCCTCACTAAGCTCCTCACAAAGGGTTTGTCTTGGCAACCTCCACCATATACACCTACTCCCCGCTTCAGGTGAGGTTCTACTTGAGATTCGGGGACCAGAAAATTACTGTAAAAAAAATCAAATTGGTTCTAAAGTGTTGAGTGAACCACTAAATTAGAGGACTTTGAAGGACCCTTGCTTACTTACTGTATATCCCAAATAAAGTTTAAGGTTTTTATTTTGGTTCTATCAAGTCTAGAATATAAATATTTTTAAAGCATTTATATTCAAACTGCTTTTCTCAGTGACCTTGTATTTGTTAGTAGACAGTAAACACCTTTTTTTTTTCCTTAGAAGTTTTAATAACCACATGCCTTCCAGTAGATTTGTTGTTCACTTCAGAACAATGCTAAATTAATTCTTGGCTTCTATGTGAATTTCCCATTGCTTCTGTGTCTGCCTCAGAGAAGGTTAAACTTTTGCTTTTTCCCTCTTTCAGGCTGACATTCTTCATCTGTTCAGTTGGGTTTACATCCCCAATGCTGTTTGATGAGAGGAAGTATCCCTACCACCTCATGCTACAGAAATTTCTCTGCTCTGGAGGCCACAATGCTCTTTTTGAGTAAGGATCAAGTTGCTTCACAGAGAAGGATTTCTTGGAGTTTGGTCTTGTCTGTGTGCCTTAGCAGCCCACAGTTTTCTAAGTGACCTATCCTGTGACAGTGGGATACATAAAGACAGCTGTTGGTTGTACCTTTTTATGTTCTGGGAATTTGCCATATTGTCTATATCTTTAGAGGGTGGGTTTCAGCCTGTCCTAGAGGTGTTTGTAAGGGTCTCTGCTTTTCTTAATTTGATTCCCAGTTCTTGGTACATATTTTTCTACTAGACTTGTCTTTCTATTGCCTCTCAGAATATGCCTTTTTTTTTTCAGAGATTCTAAGCTGAGTTTCTCCTAAGTTTTTTGCTTGCTTTGATTTTAAAAGTAAAGTTAGAAGTTGTAATCCTTTTGTGGTATATTCATATACCAAATCATTACATTGTGTAGCTTAAACTTAAATATGTTGTGAGTCTATAATATCTCAAAGCTGGAATTAAAAGAAACCAAAAAAGATAATGCTAATAAATGTTGAACAGTGACTCCAAGAGGAGGGATAAGTAATGCCGTTGTAAAGACTGGGAACTTTTTCTATGTACTTGGATCACCACCCCATCTAAAATACTGATATTTTATCTCCAAATTCTCTCTTACTTGAATGTAGAACTTTCAATTGGGCTCTGTCCATGGGAGGCAAAGTTCCTGTTGCTGAAGGATTAGAACATTCAGACTTACCTGATGGCACAGGAGAATTCCTTGATGCCTGGCTAATGCTCGTGGAGAAGATGGTGAATCCCACCACGGTGCTTGAATCTCCACATTCACTGCCTGCCAAATTGCCTGGAGGTGTTCAGAACTTTCCACAATTCAGTGCCCTTCGCTTCCTTGTAGTAACTCAGAAAGTGAGTATTCAGCATTCAAAAATCAAGAGGAATTTCTTATGCTGACTAGGTGATTCTCCCTCAGTTTTGTTCTCCTTAATGAAATAATTGTTGGAGAACCATTGGATCCCACTCCCAGATATAATTGCCTTACAGAAGAGGCCAGACAGCATTTGAAATTTTTCTGTGGTATAAACATTTGAACTGTAAAACTTCAGGTTGGTACCAAGTTGGGTTAAATACTTTGATGTGCTGCTTTTAGCCCTGCTCAGTACTGGCTTGGCATATTGTTGGCACTAATTATGAAAATGTCTTTGACATTTTCTTTCTGGGGCTTTACAATGAAAGAAAAGACCTTACACAGTATTTCAACTGACTTATAGGCAGCCTTTACTTGCATCAAGAACCTGTGGAACAGGAAACCCCTGAAGGTGTATGGCGGGCGAATGGCTGAGTCCATGCTGGCCATCCTATGCCACATCCTCCGAGGAGAACCTGTGATACGAGAGAGACTGAACAAAGAGAAGGAGGGATCTCGAGGAGAAGAGGATACAGGGCAAGAGGAAGGTGGCTCCCGCCGAGAACCTCAAGTCAACCAGCAACAACTGCAACAGGTAGAGTGCTGACCTCACATTTAAGCACCCAGGCTTTACCCCTGATGGAAACTGTGGGGTTTCCAAGTTCACATGCGACTAAGTCACTTTTCCTGTTAGCCAGGAGATGGGTTTAAATTTGCTCCCTCTCTTAGTGTTTAATTTTTCTCTGAAGAAAGATGGAGTATAGTCCCAGTGCTGCTAATAAAAAATTTGTGTCCTCCCAAGCATGTTGTTCAGTATTGGAATTCTTTTACAGCACTCTCAACTTGCTGCTGCCATGTTCTTTGGAAGCACGACTGTGCTCTGCTATTTTCTCATTAATTGTAAATAGAAGGGACATTGTTGCCCTTACTTGTTCTCTTACAGAATGTTTTTCTTATTTTAAAATAAATGTATTCACCACAATTAGAAAATTGGAGGCTAGAAGCAGGGAGAAACTCAAAGGACATTTATATATATTCATTCCTCTCTAAGAATTTGTGTGTATGTATGTGTGTATGTATGCATGCCACATTCTTTATTATAACAGTAATGCTCACTTTAGGAAACTTTGGAAATACAGCAAAGTATTTTTTTAAGACATTTGTACTGTCACCATGCAAGATAGTTATTGTGTTCTCTTCTCTCATCACTTACTCTTACGCCAGGTTTTTAATGTTTGACATACCGTTTGTAGAATTGTATTGCTATCATTAAGAAAATTGCTTTATTTCTTAGTCATTCTTTTATTGTTTGATGTTGTAAAGCTGTGGAGTATATCTTCTTTCTATCCATGTCATGATTTTTGTCTAGTGGTAGAAATCCCAAGTGAGTTTTTCAGGCTCTGTTCTGTTGTCATTTTGCTTTCCAGAAAAGTGGACCCAATTTTTGCTTCTATGTATGAATCTCAATCTTTGATTTAGAATGGCCCTGTTAATGAGACCATCTCGCCCCATTTTCTTAGAGGATAGAATTGAGAATCACCTTGACTTCTGCCTCAATGTGTAGCTCATGTTTGAAAGCTATGGAAGCACCAAGCAGAAAGGATCATTTGTGTTACCTAACTGCCTTAGCTTATAAACGTTTTCATTTTGTGTGAGGTTAGAAAAAACTCATTTCCATCTTGAAAGAGTTCCTGTCTTTTTCTCTTTTACTGTGGTTCTGAGATCCTGCATTCTTTTCGTAGCTCATGGACATGGGCTTCACAAGGGAACATGCCATGGAGGCCCTGTTGAACACCAGCACCATGGAGCAGGCCACAGAGTACCTTCTAACCCACCCTCCTCCAATCATGGGAGGAGTTGTTCGGGTGAGTTGGCTCAGGAGCTCTATCTTTTCAGGGCATTATTTGGCTGCTGATATGCTTTTCTTCACTAGTGCTTCTGTCACTTGTTTTGCCTTCTGTAAACTGCTCATTTTCAGATTTCTCCATGCCAATATTCTTTTTTTTCATGGTGATTCTCATAGCTCTGGATTATAATGAACAGAGGCTTCCTATCTCCCAGCCATGCAAATTACTGGATTTTGCAGAAGAACTCTTTAAATTGTACAGTTAGATAGCAATAGAAGAGGCTTTGTTTTCTGAGATGCAGAATAAGTGGTCACATTGAAGTCCTCTTCCTATATTTAATTTTATTGTGATTTTTCCCTCTCTATTCTTTAGTAACCAGGTAAACCTAGTTGGCTTTGACTCTCGAGAATGGCATTTGGGGCCCCTTCTCTTCTTCTCTAAAACTTGAGCACAAGATGTCTGGTTCCTTGTGAGTCGGGGTATGTGTAGTTGCTGGATTTTCTGTTGTTGCTCTGTAGGATCTGAGTATGTCTGAAGAGGACCAGATGATGAGAGCAATTGCCATGTCTCTGGGACAGGATATCCCAATGGATCAAAGGGCAGAGTCACCAGAGGTAATTAGGAAATGGGGTATCCAGAAAGATCTGACACATTGATCTTAGTATTCATGAACATTCTGCAAAATACTGATGGAATTAAGGTCAAAGAAAGTCATGGTGTAGTACTCATTGATCCCAACCTGATGTATGTTGTGTTGAGGCAGATGAAGAATTACTCTTTATTGTCAGATAAAAGACCCAAAGTATACTTGGTAGTTCCTGTTAAGTCAGACTTGACTGTCTATTCCTAGGTAGCAATCAGTTCAGCTTACTATACTAGCAGAGAATGCAGGACAATGTCAACAGATGATTTTGTGGGCGGTGATATAGAATGCTGCAAATAAATTGATGGTGCTTTGGGGATTGGAAGTGTCTTCCCCACTGCTTTCCCTGTCTTGCCTTAGCCTGTGTGGCTGTCCTCATAGTAATTGTTACACCTTGATGAACAGATCACCTATTTGTGAAGAGAGTAGAGGGTGTTTGTGTACATTCTTGTGTTTCTTCCTTTACCCTCCCATATACCATCACTCTTTCTTCCTTGCTTCCAGGAAGTTGCTTGCCGGAAGGAGGAAGAGGAACGGAAAGCTCGAGAAAAGCAAGAAGAGGAAGAAGCTAAGTGTCTAGAGAAGTTCCAAGATGCTGATCCATTGGAGCAAGATGAACTCCACACTTTCACAGATACCATGTTACCAGGCTGCTTCCACCTTCTTGATGAGTTGCCAGACACAGTGTACCGGGTGTGTGATCTGATCATGACAGCAATCAAACGTAATGGAGCAGACTATCGAGACATGATTCTAAAGCAAGTAGTCAATCAGGTAAGCTTTCAAAGAGCCAGCAGGCAGGAGTATGTAAACAGGAGTATGTAAAGTGGTATTCCTACCATCTTTCAGAACCTAATTTTGGTTGAGAAATTAGTGCTTTTGTATTTAGATATAGATGTACTATGTGAATACATTGTAGATCTGATAATGCTTTTCTTGAATATTCCCTGCAAAAGCGAATTAGCTACCAAACATGTTTTTGAAAAGACAAAACAAGTTCTCTTTTTCTAGGAATGTCTTAAAGTCATCTAAAATTTCCAGATTTTATCTCTCTTGAGCCAAATTAAGCCTCCTGGACTAACAGTGAATAAATGTATCTCTCCAATACCAAGAGCTAGCCAGTTAACATTTTGATTGTCTCTCCCTTACTGTTTTGAAAATTATTGTCATAATTTTTTATTTTTTTATTTATTTTTTTTGTCACACAATCGTGTGTATTTCTACAAATTAAATAACATAAATAACTCTGAGAAGTAACAAAACAACTGGAAGTGCAAATACATATTTTTTAAATCTAGAAATGGGAAAAAATCAAAAAGTGGCATATACAAATATAAATTTAATCCTTGGAAATATAAAAGTAAAAGGCAAACAGGATAAACCATTTTTTTCATAGGAGATGATGATGGTTTAGATTTTTTATTTATATTAAGAGCTTAGAGAAATGATTGTAAAAATCTAAAGCCTTAATAGAAAGGCACAATTATATTCATTACAAAAAATTTGACATGCAAATTAAAGCTAGACCAGTGTTTCTAACATTCTGGCTATTTGGGTTTTGTTTTTAATGATAACTCTTGTGCAGATGTAGTATAGGATTATTGATGTAAATGGGTGGAATCTTTATGGGATTGACTATAAATACCAAAAATATCTTAAATACTCATTTGTTTTAGCTAAGAATTTATCCTTCTAAGATAACCTAAGAGAAAAATCTTAGAGGTGTTCCTTTGTGGCACACATCATCTTTTAATAGAGGCATTAAATCTTTGTAGATATTTTACTATTTATCTAGCCTCCAGTGAATGTCATGGGGGTGGAATATTGTACAAGATTTAAAATATTTTGACAACCCTCATCATCCTGTATCTACAGTTATCTGACTTAGCCACTTTTCTGCTTTTCTAGGTGTGGGAAGCTGCTGATGTATTGATCAAAGCCGCTCTTCCCCTGACAACAAGTGACACAAAAACAGTGTCGGAGTGGATCAGTCAGATGGCCACCCTGCCTCAGGCCTCGAATTTGGCTACTAGAATCTTGCTTTTAACACTGCTTTTTGAGGTAAGATTTGGGTATTTGATTCTTGTGATTCAGTAATCAAAAGAATTATCAGTCACCTATCATTAAACATTGAAAAAGAAATGTAAGGTATGGTCTCTGTATTTCATATGCCTACAGTTTTTAATAGTCTGTCACACATAATTAAGTACAGAATATAATGCTGTATGCCACGTGGGTGGTATAAACGATTTTATCTGAGTTTACCCAAGGGCATATGCATCACTTTGGATAGCTTCTTGGAACAAGTGTTAATTAAAATCAATCTGAAAGGGTTAGGGATGGTAGTTAAAAAAGGGTATTTAGAATGGTAATCATAGTTTGGTTGTAGAGTTCTGTTTCTCTGAAGAAACCTAACTGGTAGCAAAAGACAATGGAGTAGGAATTTGAGATTGGGTAATGGGCCTGAGGTGATATCTGACTCATTTCCTACATGGTCAATCAAGCAGATTATTTGAGGCAAAAGAATGATTTGACCAGGATATGTTCTTCCAACCAACATTGGAATTAGGAGGCAATCGAGCTTAACCAATAGTTAAGCCTGAGTTTGAACCTAAAAGCATCTTAAAAGATGAGTCCAATAATAATATATGTGTCTAGCTGCATATCTACAGTGTTGGCACTTTCCTTTATGATAGAAGTGGTGATTCTTATTTATAGCACATGTAGGAAAAATTGCAAAGTACTCAATGCTGAATTCCCAGTAACATGAGAAAAACATTCATAAGCTCTTCTTTTTTTGTTGTTACAAATTAATTTCTTTATATATATTTTGCATCAGGTGTATTCCCCATAGAATTTCTACCTCCATTTCACCCGTGCACCATCACCATAGTCCCTTGTGCTCTTCCCGCCCTCGTTTTGATCCTTCTCCCTACCCCTCCCCTGCGGAATGTCTCTGATTTATACTTGTATTTGGTTCCCCTGTATTCCTCCTGTAAGTGAAACCATCCGATATTATTTTTTTTCCTTCTGACTTATTTCACTGAGCATAATCCCTTCTAGCCCCATCCATGTTGCTGCAAATGGCATGAGTATCTTTTTTGATTGCTGAATAGTATTCCATTGTGTATATATACCACATCATCTTCATCCAGTCATCTATTTTTGGGCATTTGGGTTGTTTCCATATCTTACCTATGGTAAATAGTGCTGCAGTAAACATAGGGACGTAGGTATCCTTTTGAATTAATGTTTTTGTGTCCTTTGGGTAGGTTCCTAGAAGTGGAATTGCTGGATCACATGGTAACTCTAATTTTAGTAGTTTGAGGAACCGCAACACAGCTTTCCATAGTGGTTGGACCAGTTTGCATTCCCACCACCAGTGTAGGAGAGTTCCTTATTCACCACATCCTCGCCAACATTTGTTGTTGCTAGTGTTTTAGTATGTGTCATCTTACTGGTATAAGGTGGTATCTCATTGTGATTTTGATTTACATTTCCCTGATTATGAGAAATGTTGAACAGTTTTTCATATGTCTGTTGGCCATTTGTATTTCCTCTTTAAAGAAGTGTCTTTTAAATTCTTCTGCCCATTTTTTGACTGGATTATTTACTTTGTTTTTTTCCTTGATTCAAGTGAGTCCTTTGTATATCTTTGTGACCTTATCAGTTGTATGAAGTGCAAAAATTTTCTCCCAGTCAGTAGGGTGTCTCTTTGTTTTGGTTAATGTCTCTTTTGCATAAGCCCTTCTTTTAAAAAAAATAACAGGTAACAGCCTTATATTTTCCTCTAATCGTTCCTCCATGCATTTAAACTGTTGGGATCAGTATATGTGGAATATTCTATATTCTTTTCTCTCAATATTATGATTATTTTCCCATGTTATATATCCCATTTTCTGAACATCTGATTTATTTAAGTAATTGCTTATTGTTAGACATTTAAATTGCTTACTAACATAAGTAACACTTTAGTTAGCCTCAGTAAGGGGAACCATTAATTGTGTTTAATGATTCCATCTTCCTTGAAATATTTATGAAGGTTCTCTAAGTCAGAAGCTTTTCAACTTCAGTATATTTAGGACTAAATGGCTTAGATGACAATCTTTAATGAAATTAATGATGCTAATAACAGTTTCCATATTAAGCACATTCTGTTATGCTGTGTTGTGCACTGTGTGCACACACAACTTCATTCTTTGTTTAATCATCATAATTACCAGTAATCATTACCCTAGAAATGATTATTCCTTTGACCCTTGAGGAAATGAGGGCTATAGAACTTAAGTAACTCATGTCAGATCATACTGTTGGTAAGTGGTAGAAGTAGAATTTTAAATCAACCGATTCTTTGGCATTCACCTCTGTGTCCTCTTATACTATGCTAATGCTTGATACTGAGTAGAAGTTGGTGTGTGTTTTCTTTTTCTTTATTAATCAATTAGGAGTTGAAGCTACCTTGTGCTTGGGTTGTTGAATCTAGTGGCATCCTTAATGTCCTAATCAAACTCTTGGAAGTGGTTCAGCCTTGCCTACAGGCCGCCAAAGAACAAAAGGAGGTGCAGACCCCAAAGTGAGTGACCCCCTCTTTCTCCTGGTTTCACTTCTGCTCCCCTGGTACTTGGGTTCTCAAGCTTTGGACCTTAATCAGACACTGTTCTGGGGCATAATTGGGGCAAATCTTTGGTACTCTCATGGTTTGAAAATTGTGAAATGCCTGATGGATCAGGATAAGCTTCTCATGTTGTAAGGTTTATTGCTTTCCCAGAGTAAATCATTTCTCCTTTTTCAGGTGGATCACCCCAGTGTTGCTGCTGATTGATTTCTATGAAAAGACAGCCATCTCCTCAAAAAGGAGAGCCCAAATGACTAAGGTCTGTTATATAATGCCTATAGTTGGCAGAACTGCTTACCTTCTTGAGGCAAAAAAAAAAAAAAAAAAAAAAGACCAGAAGAGGATTTAGGAGAATGATGAAAAATGTGTAGTTTTCTGATCAAGTTGTAAATTACTTGAGAGATTTTGATAGCTAGATTTCCCTTCTGAACGGGGAGTTAGAATTATTTTTCATGGAGCTGCTTGCTAAAGGACCATTAACTTAACCCTGGAAGTAATGTTAAAGGAGTGTGCTATATATTGAGTGTGTAGCAATTTCTCCAAAGGCGGGTGCTCCTCATATGAAGATTATATGTGCCACATTATCTCAGAACCTTCTCAGAAACAGAATTTTTGTTTCAGTACATCTAAAGTGAACGTTCACCTTTTGTGGAAAACAGTAGGAACAAAGGAAAGCAGAGGATCATAGGACAAAAGGTATAGCGGGTTTTGTGCCTGTGGAAAAACTCAGGAATTTAAGGGTAAATGTATATGAAAACTTCTTTTTTGGTTCTTAAGATATGTTAAATGTCCACAATATTTCTTTTTCCTAGGTTAGCTTTAGCATTGAACACTGATAAAATTACTATTTCTCCTAACAACCAACCTTATAGGGAATACAAAGAAACTCTGTGCTCTTATATTTAGTACCTGCAGTCCAACAATAACAACTGGCGCTGGTTTGATGACCGCTCTGGGCGTTGGTGTAGTTATAGCGCAAGCAACAATAGCACTATTGATTCAGCCTGGAAATCTGGAGAGACAAGTGTGCGTTTCACTGCAGGCCGAAGAAGATACACTGTCCAATTCACTACAATGGTGCAGGTACGTGTTCACTAAATTCTATAAACTTTATTGAAAGAGGGAAGGTGCTGGTATGCCTTTTAGTTTGCCTCTTCCTGAATCAGTATTCCTGGCATGTGTTATAAGGAACAATACTCCCACTACAAAAGTGGGTTTAGTTTTCAGCCAATTGAGTCTTCTTACAGTCATTATGTAGACCATAGATCTGTGGCCATTTGATACTGTCTCACCTGGAAATGATTTTAAATATTCAGTTATGGATTAGGCGGTGGTTAGAAATTATATCTGCTTTGGGACTCCCTGGTGGCGCAAGGGATTAAGCGCTGCACTATGAAGTGATCTGCAACCTCTACACCACGAGTTTGATCCCTAGCCGGCCAGGGAGATACCCACATGGCACAGCAGACCTCTCCTGTCTCGCCTGCTGCTCCCCTCAGCAGTATATTTCAGTCAGTGTGCCTGTTCTGTTCCCCACTCTGTCTCTGGTGAATCCTCTCACCCCCTGCACCTCTGGCCTGTATCCCAGTTCTTGTATACATAAATAAATAAATCTTTAAAAAGAAAAGAAATTATATCTGCTTTATTAGAAAGTTTTATTAGAAAGTTACCACTTCTGGGGATCTTCACGTTTTCTCTCTGTAAATAATTAGCGGATGGGTTAAATTGCCAGGGTTCCTTTCTGTTGTAGTATTTTGCGTTGGGAGGTCTCTCCTCCACCCCTTCTAGTTCTTTTTTTGTTACAGATATTTTTTTGTCTTTCTGAATTCCTAGGTTAATGAGGAAACAGGAAACCGACGCCCTGTGATGTTGACACTCCTGAGAGTACCACGTTTAAATAAAAATTCTAAAAACAGCAATGGACAGGAACTAGAGAAGACACTGGAAGAAAACAAAGAAATGGATATCAAACGTAAAGAAAATAAAGGCAATGGTATGGACTTTATATTTAGTTTTGAATCTTTCAGGAAGTGTTGTAAATAAAATTAGTGTGCCTTATTACTCTGTCTGCATATTTCACCATGAGTGATTTCTTACTAATCAGATTGCTTGGTGACTTTAAAGATACAACAGTCCTCTTTCTTATATGTCCTTTCATCTTGTTTTAGAATTGTTTGGTATGTTTCTCTTAATAGGACCCAAGTGTTTGACTGGTTACTTACAAGGGAGAGGTGTGGGAAGAATTGTCGGGTTTAATTATCTAAACTCTTGCATTGCCATTTGTAGATAACCCCTTGACCCTGGAGATTACTGATACTGAAAAGGAGACAAGCCTGGAAGAAACAAAAATTGGAGAGATCCTGATCCAGGGCCTGACAGAGGATATGGTGACTGTTTTAATCCGGGCCTGCGTGAGCATGCTAGGAGTCCCTGTGGACCCAGACACTTTGCATGCCACCCTTCGCCTCTGCCTGAGGCTCACCCGAGACCACAAATATGCCATGATGTTTGCAGAGCTGAAGAGTACCCGCATGATCTTGAATTTGACGCAGAGTTCAGGCTTCAATGGGTTTACTCCCCTGGTCACCCTTCTCTTAAGACACATCATTGAGGACCCTTGTACCCTCCGTCATACCATGGAGAAGGTTAGTCTTTTTGGTGTCAGACACTGGTGTTGCTTTACTTCAAACCTTTGTTCTCCTTGGTCTCAGAACATAAAGACTTCAGACACTTAATAGGATATGAAGCTATACATACAGACTGTATCTTATATTTACTATAGTAACAATTGGTAAAGTCATTTCTGGTAGTCTAGGTTTCTTCAAAATATATAAATAGGGCCTCTCCAGTGGCATAGCAGGTTGAGCGCAGCACTGTGAAGCTATCCGCAGTCTCTGCAGTGCGGGTTCGATTCCTGGCCGGCCAGGGAGATACCCACATGGCACGGCAGACCTCTCCTGTCTCACCCACTGCTCCCCTCAGCAGTGCTTTCGGTCCGTCTGCCTGTTCTGCTCCCCACTCTTTCTCTGGTGAATCCTCTCACTCTCCCGCGCCTCTGGCCTATACCCCAGCTCTTGTATAAATAAAATCTTTAAAATATACACACACACATACATAAAAGACTGGATGACTTAAAGATTTTTCCATTATATGAATACTTCTCAAATGTCCATCCTAGAGCCTATTTTCCAAACATTGTGTTTTAAGGTTATAAAAAGTAAAGTTTTGTGATGTTTCTAGTATGTCAGACATTTTAATAAGCACTTTGCATATACCCATTATGCAAATCATAAAACTGAGGCTTATATGTTTATTTTAGGAACCATATAAATTGGTGAAAGAGATGACATCGTAATTAAAACACACATAGCATCAACAGGGATGAGGGAGGCAGGGTGAGGCTGGACAAATGTTTTACTAAAGGCTTTTCCTCCTTGGTACTTTTCCAAAATTCCCTTTCCTCCCTCCTGCTAATTTTTTGTCAACGGTCATATGAATGTTACTAAGCAACACTTCTGTTTTCCTCTCTTGGGGTATTGTTTCCCCCGTTATAGTGTTGCAGCATTCATTTTGGTGCATATCTTAGTCATATTTAAGGATTGATTTTCTTAGATATTTGTAGAAATTAGATCAAAAGATACAAGTATTTTTTATTGTTTTTATTTTTTACATCATTGTTCATTTTTAAGCAATATTTGCTTCCCCCTATTGCCCCCAGGTGTAGACCCCATAGAATTTCCTTCACCAATGCACCTGTGTACCATCACCTCAGTCCCCTGAGCTCCTCCCTCCCTCCAATCCCTCTCCTTCCTCCTTGCCTGCAGTATATCAGAAGATACAAGTATTTTTTTTTATTTTGCTTGCCAGCAAGATAATACCACTTTGCACTTCTGTGTATTCATAAGTATACATCTTAGCTTCTTCAGAGAGTTCTTCACCCAACAGAGTTCTTCACCCAACCTGTTTGATTTTACCTGATGTGAACAAAATGAAAAAGTTAAAGGCAGCATGTACAGTGATCCAATGTAAGGAGACAGTCTGTATACAGCTATATACAGATAGAATTTTGACTTAAAATACTATAAATGTTTAAAGCTTAAGCAACTTCAGAAATGCTAGGAAAACAGTACAAGTTCTTGTTGAATGAGAGAGAACATTCTAAACTTAAAAGAAATTGTATTTGGGGGTGTGGGAGCAAAGGAAGATCAGTGGCAGTTTTAACACCAAATTGGCAAAATGTAAATACTTGATAATAATCCATTGCAGGTATGGGTGTGGAGAACCAGGCATGCTCTTACTTTTGATAGGAATGGAAATTGGTGCAGCTACATTGGAGGGCATTTTGGTACTGTCAGTTTAAGATATCCTTTGACCTAGAAATTCTATGGCTAAGATTTATCTGATACTGCAGTCAAGTATGCCAAGGTACACATACAAGAATATTGACTGTGATATGAGAATTACTTCTAATATCAAGAAATTAGGGAGCTCTCTTTGGCAGAGAACTAGACAAATAAATTATAGCACGTTCTTTATAGTAAAATTGTATTTGCCTTTATTTAAAAAAATGAGAATTATTTTATAATAGCAGTCCAGCAGGCAAGATATTATAGCGGTTAATACACTAAAGAGCATGATTGATTTGGTAAGAAAAACATTGATTCCAGAAGGTATTTATCTTTGTGAATATAGTTAACAAAGGAATAGGAAATGGAAAATACAATGGAGTTATTTTCCCTTTTTTAAATATATTTATGCATACAAGAACTGGGGTACTGGCCAGAGGTGTGGTGGGTGAGAGTATTCACCAGAGACAGAGTGGGAAACAGGACAGGCAGATCTACCAAAATACATTGCTGAGGGGAGCAGTGGGCAAGTCAGGAGAGGTCTGCTGTGCCATGTGGGTAGCTCCCAGGCCAGGGATTGAACTCATGCTGCAGTGGCTGCGGATTGCTTCATGGGTTGTGTCTTAACCTTAAGCCTTGTGCCACCAGGGAGGCCCCCAATGGAGTTATTTTCTTTATGCTTTCCTGTATTTTCCATGACTGGTCAATTATTTTTTGAAAAGAGCAAAAACCATAACATTGTCTAAGCCTGGTGGTATTAAAGCAAACAATCCGTAAATAGTTTGATACCTCTGATGGCTATCATTATGAGACCTGAGGCTTGGTTTTGAGGAATAAAGAAAATATTTAATTTTGTTATTAAAGAGTAAGTGGATAGCAATATTACATATTTTTAAATATTGAACCATTGTAGTTTAAAATTGGGACAGTGTTTTGGGAAGACTAGGAGCTGGCATTTAAATGTGGGAGCTACACTGGAAGGAATTATGCTCAGTGAAATAAGCCAGAAGGAAAAAGAAAAATATCGGATGGTTTCACTTATAGCAGGAATATAGGGGAACCAAATAAGACATCAATGTAAAAAAAAATAATAACAGTACATAACACAACAAAGCAAGAACAGACAATTATAAAAGACATACTGCAGACGAGGAGGAGGGAGAGGGATCAGAGGGAGGGAGGGAGGAGCACAGGGGACTGAGGTGATGGTGCACGGGTGCATTGATGAAGGAAACTATAGGGACTACACCTGAGGGGGTGGAGAGAAGCAAATATTGTTTAAAAATCAACAATGATGTAAAAAATTTAAAAATTAATAAAAAATTTAAAAAAATAAATGTGGGAGCTATGATCTGGATGGCGCTATGGTCTAGACACATCTGTCAATTTCTATAAAGATCACATGCTATCTGATCTCAATAATTGATAGTTTTGAGATGTGATGAATGCCCTACCTTTTTAATGAGTCACGTTTTATGACCTGGTAAGGAATGAGATTAGAAAGAATGTGTATCTTTCTACCCAAAGTCAAAAGTTGTCATCCACTATTTGAGGCAGACTTGGTTAGTATTTTAACCTTTGATAATTCTTCCTTAAATACAATTGTATTTTTGCGAAGTGGTCTTTCTAAACAACAGTGTTTCTCCCTGTTTTTACTAGGTTGTTCGCTCAGCAGCTACAAGTGGAGCTGGTAGCACTACCTCTGGTGTTGTGTCTGGCAGCCTTGGCTCTCGGGAGATCAACTACATCCTTCGTGTCCTTGGGCCAGCTGCATGCCGAAATCCAGACATTTTCACAGAAGTCGCTAACTGCTGTATCCGCATTGCCCTTCCAGCCCCTCGAGGCTCAGGAACTGGTGAGTTTCCCCCTCTCCTGACCTTTAGAACATTGAAATTTATGATCTCATAACTCCAGAGATATTCTGTGAGATCTGTAACTTGGAAAATTGGGACATTGACTGGTTGAGTATGTGGATCAGAACAGAAGTACTTTAGTAGCTTCTCTGGTCCTTGCCCTTTGGTAATCCCTGCCAGAGATACCAAGGACTCATTAAGTTTAGTCTATGCTCATCTTGATGTGGCAAAAGGGATGGCTTATAGATTGTGATAATTAAGAGACAAATGGATATGTGACACATGTGATGCAATAGAAAGAACACAATATCATCTGCATTTTCTTCCCCCAAAATGTTTTGCCTATATTTAATTATAAGCAAATACAAATTGTGAGACGTTCTAATGTGATGTAAAGAAAAAAATGCAAGGGTTTCCTGGATTGAAGTAGACCAGAGAGAGAACTTTTAGATAACCTTGATGAGAATCTGAATCCAAATAAAGATTTGTAGAAGTTTGAATACTGTTACTATTAGAGAATGTAATAGTATGCATGTTATGTTTCTTGGGTGTTATACTGGGATTGTGGTTATGAAGAAAATACCCTTCATTTTAGGAAGTACAGTTTAGACATTTAGGAGTAGAAAAATGGTGTTTCGAGGTGAAATGAATATATGGATGTTTATTGTACTTCCTTTCAACATTTCTGTAGGGTTGTGGGATTTCTGGTTTTTTCTTATAAAAATTGGGGGATCACTAATTATTTGGGAACCCACAACTGTATGTCTGGTCCTGTGCCCGAGCATTTCTTACATATGAGCTCATATAATCCAAATGAGAAAGTTGAGTTTTATTGAAGTAATTTTGGCTATGATCCTATAAGAGAACTGGATTTCAAAACCAAGTCTCCCCAACTCCAAAGCCAGTATTCTTTTTACTATTTGTTATTGTTGTTAGATTTAGAGGAGGTGAAAGCCAGATTTTCAGCTTACCTGAACATCATTTGGAATCTCTTGTCCAAAGCTATATAAGTACTATGCAAGCCCCTTTCAGTGTTTTTGTCAGTAACCAACTACTGACTGATTTTTCTCTGGCTTAGCTTCAGATGATGAATTTGAGAATCTTAGAATTAAAGGCCCTAATGCTGTACAGCTGGTGAAGACAACCCCTTTGAAGCCCTCACCTCTGCCTGTCATTCCTGATACTATCAAGGAAGTGATCTACGATATGCTGAATGCCCTTGCTGCATACCATGCTCCAGAAGAAGGTATGTAGTTAGACCACCTCAGGAGGCTGTGCAATTTGTCTGGATCATTTTAACCTACTCATGGCTTAATGAGCACTCACTGTGTGATACAATCTGGGGATCAAGGATAATGCAGTTCTCTGAAGAAGCAAGTAGTCACACAGTATGACAGAAGCCAGGCTAGTAGTAAGTCCTACAACAGGGACCTGTAGAAAAGATTCTCAAAATAAGTGGTTTCTGAAATAAGTTTTATTATTTTTTAAAGATTTATTTATTTATGTATACAAGAGCTGGGGTACAGGCCAGAGATGCTGGGAATGAGAGGATTCACCAGAGACAGAGTCAGGAACAGAACAGGCGGACTGACTGAAATGCACTACTAAGGGGAGCAGCAGGTGAGACAGGAGAGATCTGCCTTGCCATGTGAGTTGTTCCCTGGCCGTCCGGGTATCGAACTCGTGCCACAGAGGCTACAGATTGCTTCATAGTGCGGTGCTTAACCCCTTGCGCCACTAGGGAGGCCCCTGAAATAAGTTTTAAATAAGGATGAGGAAATTGCCTGAGTTCAGGGTATATCTACATCCCGTGTGGCAGAAAGAATGAACAAATTAAAAAGATAGTAGTTGAAAATAAAATATCAGGAAGTCTAATGTACTCACGCTCAGAAACAAAAGAAAGAGCTGTGAATGGGACAATATTTAAAGGTATAACTAGGCTTGCTGACCTTTAAGACCACCATTTTAATCTGTCTTTACTCCTAATGTTCTGCTTGTAAGTCCTAGGGAAGTACTTAGTCATGAGTGAGTCACTCGGAACCCAAGGCTTCCCTAAACTTTATTAAGGACATACTTATTTCATAGGTCCCAAAGAATGGCCAAAAATTGAATAGGACCTTGGATTGAAAACTGAAGGAAATCTGAGTTTTTACTTTGATGGTTTTCATACATATAGCACACTGATATGTATTGAGCTCCTTGTGTTCCCTACAACCACAATCTAAACCCCATCTCCTATATTCTCCCGCCCCCCCCCAAATAATTTAGCTACATAACTATAGCAACCATTTATTTATCTCCCACTGCACCAGGCATAATGCCAGGTGTGTTCATTTAAGTTTATAGTCACAGTTGAGAAAGGGAGGAGCATAAGTAAACTGCCTGTGGTCACAAAACTACCTAATGATAGCATGAAGACCTTCAGCCATGAAAAGCTGAACAACAACAACAACAAAAAAAAAAAAGCTTGGTTATACTACAATACATTTGTTCCTCATTCTTAAGTGAAAGCCTAGGCTGTGTAAACAGTTGTAGTAACTTGGAGTGAAATTGACCAAGCTATGAGATAGGCATCATCAACATTGCACAATTACAAAAGAGTTTTTCCTTTGTTTTTGCCTTTCTAGCAGACAAATCTGATCCTAAACCTGGGGGTATGACCCAGGAGGTCAGCCAGCTCTTACAGGACATGGGCGATGATGTATACCAGCAGTACCGGTCACTTACTCGTCAGAGCAGTGACTTTGATACACAATCAAGTTTTTCCATTAATGTAAGTTAATTCTAACCTATTTCCTTTTCCCTTTCTCGTAGCTGTGATTTCTCAGTATTTAGGCTTATACCATGGGAATTCCAAAGTTAATAAAATCATTGTATCTGAAAATCATCTGCTGCCTAAAAATGAAGATAAAGTTGTCATAGCCCAAGGATTTTCTTCCCTTCCCTTGGGCTAGAAATGCTTCCTTAGTTGATTTTTCATTTTCCTCTGTCCCTTCTCCCCATCTCTTAGTCACTCTGTTTATAATGATGGCTTTCTACAAATGTTATAGTGTATCAGGGGAAAAGTGGTTAAAACAGTTAAATCATAGCCTGAAGAGAATCTGTTCCTTTCACAACTGTTACCCTAGAAAGGAATCATGCTTTGGGAATACAATTGCCTTTTAAATTAATAATGACTCAGGAGATTTCTTCTTCCATAGAGTCAGGTCTTTGCTGCAGATGGTGCCTCCACTGAGACTTCCACATCTGTGACATCCCAAGGAGAAGGTAATGGTTTTCTTTCTCCCTTTTTGGTTCATATTTCTTGAGAGGACAAGTTGAAGAAACTGGGTGTCCTGGGCAGGACATAGGGGAATACAGGTATACATATTTGCTTGTCTGAGTGAACTCTGTCAAAGGTGAGCTCAGTGTTCTGAAAGGAGTGTGTATATGCTAAAGTTAATGGAACTGTGACTTAACTCAGTAATGATTGCTATGGCAACATCTTTTAGATCTACTCTAAACCACCTGATAATATTTTTTTGGTGGTTTTCATGATGACTACTCCAGCTATAAGGTTTGCATGGTGGATTCTAGCCTTCTAATAGTACAATAGAGCCCACTGGCTACTCATCATAAATTATAAAAATTTCATGTGGGATCCATTCCACCAGTACCTTTCAAGGAAGTATCTTTGAGATCTAAATTAGGAGACATTGTACTTAATATTAGATTCTAGTCCCTAGAGATAAATCAAAAAGGCTAATAACTATTGGTTAACTCATTGATGGGCTTACTGTCCATATGTAGCACAGTTTGGGTGATGGCAGTATCATTCAAGGGAAGCATCAGTGCCCACTGTGTAGCAGACTATAATAAATACCAAAATGAGTCAGATTCACTCTATGCACTTAAAGAATTTTTTCTCTTGAGGGACACCTGCAAAACTTAACAATACAAGGTAGCTATTGAAATGGAGTCATATGTGGTAAGGTATAGTGGGAACATAATATCTCAGTGGCCTAGTACAGTGTTTAGGGTATATAATGTTTAAGAGGAAAAAAATGTTGGAAAATGTGTGAGAAGCTTGGGAGACCCTCCCTATAAAGTCTAAGACATGGATTTTCTTGTTGTCCTTCTACAACAGTATGAGGAAAGCATTCAGTTTGTAACACTGACCTGAAGTAGGGATGTGGTATTCTTTCCACCCAGGACTTGACTTCACCAATATTACAGTATGGAATTGTACCAGCTTTTGATTCTTTCTCAACAGCTTCAACTCCAGAGGAGGCTCGGGATGGGAAGAAAGATAAAGAAGGGGACCGGGCCACTGAGGAAGGCAAGCAGAAAGGCAAGGGCAGCAAACCTTTAATGCCCACCTCCACTATTCTTCGTCTTCTGGCAGAGTTGGTGAGATCCTATGTTGGTATTGCTACCCTAATTGCCAACTACAGCTACACTGTGGGCCAGTCTGAGCTGATCAAAGAGGTAATACTTCTAACTTCTGCTTAAAGATACTATCATTTGGATACATGCTATGGGTTGAACATTTTCCTAGGAACTTAAGACATTAAAAGTGTTTCCCATGATGTGGAGCCATCAGGCTAACTGCAGGGAGTAAGCTGATGCAATTTGTTGGTTTGTTTTGTAGAAAATTATTTGTCTACAGTGTGGAGACTCTAAAAAGCAAGGTTGGAATCAGAGAGACAACCTAGGAATCTAATGTAGTAATCTAAGTAATATAGGATCTAAGGAGGGAGAGGGGGGAGCAGAAAAATGGGTAAGTTGAAGAGATGTTTTAAAGGTAATGTTAATAAGAATTGTATTTGAAGGATCAGGTGGACATAAAATACTTTTTATTTCTATTCCTTTTATGTTAAAAGAGACATGGTTTGAAGAGAAAATTTTGAATTTGAGAGGTATTGGTGGAAAATCTATGTAAAGGTATATAGGGGATACCTAGATAGAAGTATCTATAATGCTGTGGGAAAGAATGAAGTCATATTTTATATGTTCTGATACAGAACTATCATCTGATTAGATTTTTCAAGTAAGATAAAACTTTAAGAAACTCATGTTTTCTTTAAGTGCAAGTTTTTAAAAATACATACAAGAATACACAACTCTTGGATGATTTGTCGACTTTTCTTAGGTGATTTATCAACTTTTCTTTGGTGACCACCGGCAAAATTAACTAAACATTATAAACTCCACAAAGCTTTCCCCCTCGTCTTCCTCACCCCTTTGAGTTCCCCTAAGGTCACTGTTATCTTGAGTTCTATTGCCATAGATTAGTTTTGTACTGTATACATATATATAAAATCTTATAGTACCTCTTGCTTAGTAACATGTTTGCAAGATTCATTTTTGTATGTATAGTTTATTTTCATTGCTGTATAGAATTCTACCATGTGAATGTTCACAATCCTTTTATCCATCTTAGAGTTAGTAGGCAATTGGGTAGTTTTCCAATTAGAGATACTGTAAAAGTAGTGCTGCTACAGTTATATTTTTATATGTCTTGATGAACGTATAGGGTGGTATATGCCTAGGAGTAGAATTGCTCGTCTGTTCAGCTTTCCCAAATGGTGCCAAAAGTATTCCAGAGTGGTCCTGTTGATTTATATTAATACTCCAGTATAGGAATTCATATTATGTCACCTCCTTGATGTTTTTCCTTTTAGCCATTGTACTGTACAAAAACACTTGATGTTTTTCCTTTTAGCCATTCTAGTGGATTTGAAGTGGTGTTGCATTGTGGTTAAAATTTCCCTCTCTTTATTGGCCATTTGTGATTTTGCCTGTCAAGTGTCTTTTCAGGTCTTTCCTTATTTTCTATAGAATTATTTATATATTCTGAATAAAAGTCCTTTGTAGAGTACATGTATTAAATGTTAGGCATTTATTTCAGTGCTTCTACTCATTTTTGCCAGTTTAGTTATGAGTTATAATTATAAGACATTTAATTGCAGGTGTATAAATGCTTAATATGTGTCAAGTGACCTGGTACTGGGAACTCATAGATGCTTTACAAATACTATTGTTAATCCTCACCACAGCACTGCAAAATTGCTCCCCTTAACAGAAAAGGGAAGGCTCAGAGAGATCAGTAATTTGCCCCCGGCCACACTGCACAGTAGCAGGAGCAGAATTAGAGCCCAAGGTTCTGATTGCAAAGCCAAATCCTTTTTACTCTGTCACACTGCTTTTCCAAATTGCAGAACCTCTTTCCAGTTTTTACAAATGTCACATACTGTTTATGCATTTATTCAGAAAACTTTGACCTTGTAGTTTATTTATTATTAGGAAATGCATTTTTATTTCTTATAGTTTTGACTTTAACAAGGTCTTTACCTAGTTTCCCAAACTCTAAAATTCTTGAATGCATTTTTAAGTAAAATTCACATAAAATTAAGCATATAAAGTATGCAGTTGAGTGACATTGAGTACATTGAGTGTTGTCTAACCATCTCTTACCTAGTTTCAAATTTGTCAGTACATTTTGATCCAAAGTCTGTTTGAATGACAGCAGAAATAAGTTTCAAGACAGAAATTGTTGTTAGAGAAAAAGAAGAGTCTGACTTAATTTCCTTCCCTATTGTTAGCCAGTTTTTGCCATTTTAAGTAATCCTGTATTAAATAATTTTGCATATCCGTATCTGTGAATGTGCTATTCCTCATTCATCTAGTGCCATTTTCTAACCGGAGGTTCTCAGCATGTTGTTGGTGTCAGAAAAATGTTACAATGTAATTGAATACTGGAGTATTAATAGTGTGCAATTTGGAATGAAGATTTGAATCCTCTCCACTGACTAAGTTCGTTGGGCCTTGTGTACCCATCTGGAAGATAAGGAAGATAGTGATTTTATGTGTTTACTGTGAATAGTTCTGTTAAATACCTCTCAGGTAAAGATGTTTTAACAAAGGCCAAGTAACATATAAATGAAAGCATGTAAACTTTATTTTTGTGGTGGGTAATGAGTGTGATTCAGAAGTATAAAATATGGATTTGCTACTCACTTAGTTTGTACCTTTGAATCTTGGTTTTTCTCATCGTTAAAGTCAACCTAAGAATCATCAAGTGGGTGACTTGAAAGGATCAGCTGTATGTTTACTATGCAAACAATATGGCATCACTGTGCTTGTTAGTAAGTGTTATGATTAATAACTTTTCAGGATTGCAGTGTGCTAGCTTTTGTTCTGGACCACCTCCTCCCACACACCCAGAATGCAGAAGACAAGGACACTCCTGCCCTGGCTCGCCTGTTCCTCGCAAGCCTGGCTGCTGCAGGGAGTGGCACAGATGCCCAGGTGGCCCTAGTGAATGAAGTAAAAGCAGCCCTGGGACGGGCACTGGCTATGGCTGAGAGTACAGAGAAACATGCCAGGTAAAATTCATGCCTGACCTAGTATCATCCCTTTACTCCATTCTTGATCCTTGGATGTCCTTACACTTGAACAAGAGTTCTGATCATACTGGCACTGTACATTCTCTGGTCCTCTCAAATAGTTCTAGTGCTTCAGAGTAGTCAAAGCAACAGTTACATTTGGAGGATATGAGTAAACAACTTTAAGAAAAAAGAGGGATATTTTCATTATATTTTTAGGGTCTTAAAGCAACAAGTTCAGCGGGTTATGGTTATTCAGTCTTATTTTTTAAATTATGTTTAAAGAAAATGAAGAATGCTACTACCTAGGGAATGAGTTCTCTTGTTTAGATATTACCTCCAGAAGGAAACACAAAGGATACAGGAGGGTTACCTGAGTCAGGTTAATGAAGATGTCCTAAGAATGGGCTATATTCACATGATAAAGATGTTAAAATTCTCTCCCAGGCTTCAGGCAGTGATGTGTATCATCAGTACTATCATGGAGTCCTGCCCCTCCACCTCCAGCTTCTACAGCAGTGCCACGGCCAAGACCCAGCATAATGGCATGAACAACATCATTCGACTCTTCCTGAAGAAGGGACTGGTTAATGACCTGGCCAGAGTGCCTCACAGCCTGGACCTGTCCAGGTAAAATCATTCCCAAACTCCAGCCCCAGGCTTTTTGCCCTCCTCATTTGTCTAGAGTTTCGTGTTTTCTTACCAGTTGGATAGTGAGCAACCAGTATGATAGGTAAGGTTTGAATGTAAGTGGGAACTTGTTCTTAGTACTGTGACTTTTCAGCAGAGCACTTAATTTTCTTTCTTGAGACCTTAGTTTTCTCATTTGCTCCAAACTCAAAAGTTGAACCATTTTGGTAATTTTTCCCAAGCTTTCCCTCTTTTAATTAAAAATAACCTTTTATTATAAGATTATATGTTTAGGGCCTCCCTGGTGGCGCAGCGGTTGAGCTCTGGGTTGTGAAGCTGCCCGCAGCCTCTGCAATGCCAGTACAATCCCCAGCCACTGGGCTAGGGTCCCACATGGCGCGCAGACCTCTCCTGCCAGCCGCTGCTCCCCTCAGCAGTGTGCTTTGTCAGCTGCCTGTTCTGTTTCCCGCTCTAGCTCTGGTGAATTCTCTCATCCTCCTGTGCTTCTGACTGTACCCAGTGCTTGTATAAATACATAAAATAAAATCTTAAAAAAAAAAAAAGATTATATGTTTAAGAAGTATTAATGAGCCAAAATAAAAAGTAGGTACCATATTTCTACCAACTGGCTACTATTATTACCTTACCTTAATGTATATCTTTTGGTGGTTTTGCATGCAAATGATGTAATTTTTTTACTAAAGTGATACACAAGTTATTATATGACCAGGGTTGGGTTATTCATTGTTGTTTTCAATTACTAGTCTCTATCTTTCTGTGTATGTATATGCTAATGCCAATCCATATTCAAAAATTTTGGTGCAGGCCAGAATCCACTTGTAAGCCATGCATTACATCTTGTTATATCTTCCAATCCTCTGTTACCCTAACACAGATCCTGAATTAAATTTTTTAATCTTCATTTTATTGCTGTTCTTCATGATACTAATTTGTTGAAGTGACCAGGCCTGCTGTACTGCAGAATGTTTTGCCTACTAGATTTGGTTCCTTGCAGTATAGTTTTAACTTGTTCCTTACTCCCTGTTATTTTCTGTAAAAGTTAGCACTAACTTTTACAGAAGGTTGATGGAACAATTTAAACATTAGTTACATTAGATGATATACATCTCATATTGTATATGAGATCTTTGAACTGCCATTATCATGTTAAGATTCACCTCTCACAGTAAGAATGATAGTCATCTGTTATATTTTCACTCCTTACTGGAAAGTAACTTGAGTTACTACTTTGGCACTGTACAAATGTCTAGTTCCCTGTCAACCATATACCTAATGGTTTTAACACTAGTTGATAATCCTTGCCTGGATCCATTAATTTCTTTTGAGAGTTATCACTGATGACTTTCTAATTTGTCATTCCTTCTACATTATTAGTTAACATTTTTCTGTTATATAGACCCAGTTCTAGGAGGAAAGTCTGGACATACTGAAATACAGTTCCTACTGAGAAGGCAAAATAAAAACATAATTTTTTTTTCCCTTTTAAGTCCAGTTTTCAGAGTAAAGTCAGAAATAGGTTTAATCACAACCTCAACTGTTTCCTCTTTCTATTTTTCAGTACTATTGTGGACTCATAAATTTTCATTAATTTTTAAATATCAATGATTGCTTTGCATTATTAGTTCACTATAGTCATCATTCTTTTTTGGGTTCAGATATTTACACCTTTGGCCCAGGAGGCCTTTCAGACTGGATTTGTATGTTCAGTTCATCTCTGTATCTTCCTTTATCTCAGTCCCAACATGGCCAACACAGTCAATGCTGCTCTGAAGCCTTTGGAAACGCTTTCCCGGATTGTGAACCAACCCAGTAGCCTTTTTGGCAGCAAGAGTGCTTCTAGCAAGAGCAAGTCTGAGCAGGATGCCCAAGGAGCCTCTCAGGACTCCAATAGCAACCAGCAAGACCCAGGTAGGGAATCAGAGCCAATGGACTAGAGAACTGGCCGGGTGGGTATAGTTATTTTATGGGCATGGCATCGCAGCTGTTCTGGTGTGGTATTGTTTCCCTGGGAACTTGCTGGCCTTCCAGAGATCTGTCACAGTGGTGTTGGGAGTCTGCTCCACAAAGAATTCCTTAAAATTGCAGCCTTATTTGGCTATCCTCACACGTAGCCTTGTCTTTTCCTTTGTCACCCATTCATTTATTCTCTGAGAACTTGCAGACTTGCCCAGGGAAGGGGCTTTATTGTCTTTACACTTGCCTCGTGGTGCCCTGCACATTATTTTGCTGGTTGGTTGATTGTTTCAGGCGAGCCTGGGGAAGCAGAAGTGCAGGAGGAGGATCATGATGTCACTCAGACAGAGGTGGCAGATGGGGATATCATGGATGGGGAGGCTGAAACCGACTCAGTGGTGATTGCTGGGCAGCCTGAGGTGCTCAGTTCACAAGAGATGCAGGTAGGGAGGCAGATCACCCAGCATACCCCTATTGCGACGCTGAACCAAACCCCCAAGTGATGTGGGTGGGTGAGTACTTTAGATCCTTGCCTCAATGTTGTCTGCTTTGCAGTGGAGCACAGATGATATGCTTAGCAGATGCTTAGTAAATGTGTTTGAATTGTATTAAATGAGGGATGGGGGTGGGGCCAGGATGCCATATACTATGAAATGGAATCGCTCCCAAAAAGAAAACTTAGACACAGGTGAAATGTGTTGACATAGAAAGCTGACCTGAGCCCTTTGGGCCCAGGGTCCTTGATTTACTTGGCTCTGGTCATTAATGGAAGCTCCTTAACATCACTGTTGGGCCTATTGCACCAACTGTCACTGGGGCATTAAAACGGCAGTCTTGTAAAGACATTAAAGAAAACATTGTAATTTCTAGATCTGGTAGCAATGGTAAGAAATGGGGCTTACAGTCTTTAAGCTGCTAGCTCTAAGGAGATCTGCATGTATTCCTGGACAGTATAAAGACTAACCTGGTCTTTGATAACTGGGATGGAGCCATTTGAAGGACAGTCTGAGTGTGCATTGGAAGCACATGGTCGTTTCTGTGCTCTTAGCACCAAGTGTGTGGTGTTTCATGTAAAATCCTGTCATACATTATCCTAGAAATACATGCTCCCTTGCTGGCTTTTTCTAGGGTTTCAGTGTTACTAGCATAATGATAGACTTGTGTGCATCCATGTATATGTTCTATTTCTCTCCAGGTTGAGAATGAGCTGGAGGACCTGATAGATGAGTTGCTTGAGAGGGATGGCGGATCTGGGAACAGTACAATTATAGGTGAGAGCCCCAGAACTGAGTATAGCCTCTTCCTTTGCCTCAGTCTCTCTTGGGAGGACCCTTTTTCTCATCATCTGCTTGCTCAGCTCTGCCTAAGGGCTCATAGCCAGCCTAGATTGCTGCTTGTCTTGATGTTGACGGTCTCACAGATGAGAAATTCACAAGCCATCTGTAGACCTGTGGTGGGTCTGAAGTGTTGCCTGTGTTGGGGGAGGAGGGGGCGGCCATTAGTACAGATGATACATCAGGCACATGAAGAGTGTTTATTCATGGAGGCCTAGAGAAGGCTGTAGAGGCTGTAGGGTGAAAAAGTGCTTTCCTTTCAGTTCTTCAGTGAAATCCAGGGGCTTTCCGCCTCTGAGTCTCAGTAGTTTGTAAAGGGTGGCCCTTTTTACAACGCAGAAGGAAACTGGCAAAGACACCCTACTGTCACTTGAGTACAAGGGTGCATGTGTTAACGCGTTATTTTATTGATGAAGGAAACCAAAGGCTATACCAAAATAGACATGTATTCTTAATTTTGACAACACTTTTTCACACCCATTATCCTTTGTGGTTTCACAATTAGTGGGATTGGCAGAGCAGATATGACCATCCCATTTTACAGATGAGGAAACTGAGACTCAGACAGGTAAAGTGACTGGCCAAGCTCACGCAGCTAGTCAACAGCAGAGAACTCAGGTCTTCTCCCTCATCCAAAAAAAAGTGAATATCTGCTGGGTGTACGTAGCTATTTTAGGCGCACCCAATCTGGAAAGGGAAGTCCTCTGTTGTTCAGTGAAGGCTCTGCTCTGTAACCTTCAGTGAGCAGAAGTGGAGAGGATGAATCACAAGAGGACGTGCTGATGGATGAAGCTCCTTCCAACCTCAGCCAAGCTTCCACCTTGCAGGCCAACCGAGAAGGTGAGAGTGCCGAGGCCAGAAAGGCCTCCCTTCTTGCCCTGCACGTCTGACAGACACTACACTAGGGTTTTCCTGGAGGCAGCTGCACACATGTGCAAAATAAGGAAGCATCTGTCTGCATGCGCTGACATACACCATCCACTTTATCCTCAGCCAGTTTTTCAAATAACATGTTACTACTGCTTGCCCAAAAGTTTGTCACTTCTTACTTGGTTCGCTTTCTTCTCACCCACCTGCTATCATCGCTCCAGATTCCCTCTTACAACAGGATGCAGTCGATAGCAAAGTAGGGCTCAAAAGGCAAGGGGGCACCATCAGACTTGGCCAAGTTGCAGACCATGGCTCCTCAAGCACCTATAGCCAGCCAGCCTGCCTCCACATTCAGCCACCCTGCTCAGCGTGTTGATGTATTGTTGGCACTCAGGAAATCAGGGCTGGCTCACTTAAGTCTTTATATCACACTAGATCTGGTTCTTCCTCTCCTAGAGTCAGATACCCCATTGCCTTCCCACTCAGTCTGCCGACCTGCACAGTAGCCTGTTTTCTAGCTACTCAGTATAGTCCTCCAATGTGCTCCCTTTGTTTTAGATTCCATGAATATCCTGGACCCTGAGGATGAGGAGGAGCACACTCAGGAAGAGGACAGCAGTGGCAGTAACGAGGATGAGGATGATAGTCAGGATGAAGAGGAGGAGGAGGAGGAAGATGAGGAAGATGATCAGGTGAGGGGGGACTGTGTTTGGGTTGGTTCAGACAACCTCTTCCATGGGAACACAGCTGGAGAAAACCAACAGTCTGGGTTGCTAGCTTCAGCGCCTCCCTCCCTCATGTGCAAATGTGGCCATGACACCAGACTTCAGAAAACCTACCTCCAGAAATTCTCCATCTCCTATTTTCCCCTTAAGGAGGATGATGAAGGTGAAGAGGGAGATGAAGACGATGACGACGATGGCTCTGAAATGGAATTGGATGAGGATTATCCTGATATGAACGCTTCTCCCTTGGTCCGATTTGAGCGCTTTGACCGGGAGGATGATCTCATCATTGAGTTTGACAACATGTTCTCCAGTGCTAGTAAGATACAAGGGCTCAGCTGGGTTTAACCTCTTGATTCTTAATACCCTTCTTTAGAGTAAGCCAAGCAGTGAACCAGAGCAGCTATCAATCTAAACAGACAACACTTCTTTTCCTATGCTGACTTCCTGGGGCAAAGGATATCTGAATCCATCTCTCTCAATAAGTGTATACTTAGAAGAAGGAATTGTGAGAGACTGATTTTGTTCTCTCCACCTCAATAAACAGGCAGCCATTTTAGAGCACGCATGGACAACTTGATGATTTTGCTTGAATTTTTAGAAAAAAGACCAAGGCTGACTGCATCAGGCACCCATGTGCACACTACAGTGGCAGGGCAATCAATAATCCTTATGTCTGTAACACTGGATCTTGAGAGTTTGGATGGACACCTTTGAGCTTGGCATTGGGGAGTAGATTTGAGCACATTCACTGTTCATCAAGGATGCATCTTTTCGGAGGAGTGATTCTCTTCCTTCCTCCCCCATCATCGTCAAAGTTCCCTTCTAGCATCGAGTTCTTAAAATCACTCTGTCTTGAGAAGACAGTTCTTGACCCCAAATCACAAGCATAATATAGTTCAGAAAACACTGAACTGTTCTGGTCTGTTGTCTTGGCCAAGTAGTCTTTTACCTCTTTGAGCCTCAGTTTGTCACCTGTAAATGAAAAAGTTTGAAAAGAAATTAAAAATGGGTTGGATTATATAATTTTCAAGATATCTTCTATTCTGTGATTATCTGCATTTTTGTGATTTCTATCAGCCTTCCTTGTGTTGAGTTTCTGCCCATTCAGTAAATTGAACAAGTATTTGATGAATGCTGAATTGCTGGGGATATAGCAATAAAAAGGAAAACAATCCTTTTTCCTCATAGGAGTGTATGGTCTATTAGGAGTTATAAGTAAACAGTCATTATATTGTATGGTAAGAAACACTGAGTAAAGGATCATTAAGCCAATCTGTAGTAGTAGAACTGAATAAAAGAACAAGTGAAGAGGGAAAGGAGTCTTCAAGGTGAAGGGGACAGCATGTTTCTGAGGGACCGAAAAGCATCACTGTGGCTGTAGTGTGGAGAATGGATTAGGATCAGGTACTACTTAGAACTAGCTGTTGTAGCATTAAGGTGAGAGATGGTGGCATAAACTATGGTAGTGTCAGTGATAGAAATGAGGCATGGGAATGAGGGAGAAAGGACAAAGCTCAGGTTTCCGTGTGAGGAAGTAAGGCCCAGGAGACATGGTTCTCTGCTTGAACAAGCATGGAAGAAATTTATTTTTGGCACTGACCCCTTTGTATGTTGTCCTTGCAGCAGACATCCCCCCATCCCCAGGAAATATCCCTACCACTCACCCACTGATGGTACGCCATGCAGACCACAGTTCCCTGACGCTGGGCAGCGGCTCCTCTACAACACGTCTGACCCAGGGCATTGGGCGTAGTCAGAGGACCCTAAGGCAGCTGACAGCCAATACAGGCCACACCATTCATGTTCATTACCCTGGGAATCGCCAGCCCAACCCTCCTCTTATACTCCAGAGGTGAGTTATAAAGAAAAGTTTGGGGTTCACTGGGCTTCAGCATTGTCATAACCTGGGGAAACACACATGTACACTCTGGTCTCACACACACACACACACACACAATGTCTTTGTCCCATATCTTTTTTGGATTATATGTGCAGCCTTTTGTGGAATACCAAATTGTATGTTGTGTTCTTTTCACTTAAGTGTCCTCCACATACATTCAGCAGTCTTAATATTAAGCATTTCATATACCAAGCACTTAACGCTTTAGATACAGACAAGATAGGATCCCTGGGAGAAACTATTTTAGAAGTGAAAGAAAGGAATATATGAATTAATAGTTGGTATACAGAGAACTCAGTATACAACAAAGGCATTATACTCTGACACAGTACTTGGCATTGTCAGTGACAATCACTCTGAGCCAGGAACTATAGAATAATAGGTGACATCAGCCCAAATAAAATTCACTGACTACTGGCATTCTTAGAAAAGTAAGATTCATGTACAGTATGGTAAGGTCCTTAATAGTGTTATGCATTTTTAGAGGATACAGAAAGTATCTCACAGTAACAGGTTACAGGAACCCCTATGGATGTACAGTGACCATGGTACCACTCCACCACCTTACAGGTTGCTTGGTCCCTCTGCTGCTGCTGACATCCTTCAGCTGAGCAGCAGCCTTCCCCTACAAAGCCGGGGCCGGGCCCGCCTCCTGGTGGGCAATGATGACGTCCACATCATTGCCCGGTCTGATGATGAACTACTGGATGACTTTTTCCATGACCAGAGCACAGCTACCAGCCAAGCAGGTAAGTTTGTGTGGTGAGAGAAAGCTTGCAATTTCTAAGATTCTACTTTTTCCCTGCTGAGGGAAAGCAGAGCATTATCTGCCCTGCCTGGAGAAACACCATTTTGTAGGAGCCGGAACTACTCAATGACTTAGCAAAGAACAACAAAAACTATGGATACCTGTGATGTGCCAAATCTTACGATAAGACATTGGGTCCTATTAGGAAAATACTGTGTTTTTTTTTAATCCGTTGACATATGACAAAGCCAAGAATCTTACACTCCTTTGCTCTACAGGGACCCTGTCCAGCATCCCCACAGCTCTGACTCGCTGGACAGAAGAATGCAAAGTTCTTGATGCTGAGAGCATGCACGACTGTGTTTCAGGTATGTAGAACTTGGTTATCAGGTAAGCCTTCCAGAGCTGAAACACGTGCATGGAAACTTGTTTTCCTGGGTCTCTGTGGCCTCAGTCTCTGCCTGTTGGCTTCCTCTCCCACCTCCCCAGAATAGTCTCTGATCTTTGCCTCTTTGATCCAGTTGTTAAAGTGCCCATTGTCAATCACCTGGAATTCCTGAGGGATGAGGAACTGGAAGAAAGGCGGGAAAAACGCAGGAAGCAGCTGGCTGAGGAAGAAACAAAAATAACAGACAAAGGCAAAGAAGACAAGGAGAACAGGGATCAGAGTGCACAGGTGATTCCCAGGCACTAAGAGGATGCATCTTTGGCTGTATCTGCCTTAACTTTCATTTTTTACATGCACATGGCACCAAAAGTCATTGAAGAATCTTAGGATGTTCACTTTGAGCCTGAGAAATGATTCATTCCAACTTCACTGTGCACTCATGGTTTTTAGGGGAAAGAAATCAAGCCTAAAGGGAAAATTAGTTCTCTAGTATCTCATTGGGGAAAATAAGGCAAAAACCACAGGGACTCCTCACTCAACAAGTCATTATATCATAGTCTCTTCCTTCAGTGACTGCAGCTAGACAAGAATGATTATGACTAAGAACATGTTCTTGGTGATTCAGTTCCACTTCTTTCAGTAGACTACCTTATCAGATATAGAGAAGGGAGCCTTACCAGGATGGCCCCACTCTCCCATTTGAATAAGTTAGGTTTAGGTGTCAGATCAGAGAAAATGTTCCTACCCAGAACCTCACCACATGTCATTTTCTAGGGTCAATTGGCATGATTTTGTTTAGAAAGAGGCTACCTACCTTTCTCTGAACCTTCTGGTACATCAAACAGTATAACTTGAAAATACACAAAGTTAAAACTGGTGGTAGAAATATGAAGAAATTAAAAGATTTGCGTGAAAGACTTTATTTTTTATTTTTTTAAAGATTTATTTATTCATGATATAAGAGCTGGGGTACAGGTCAGAGATGCAGGGGATGAGAGGAGTCACCAGAGACAGAGTGGGGAACAGAACAGGCAGACTGACTGAAATACACTGCTGAGGGGAGCAGCAGGCGAGACAGGAAAGGCCTGCTGTGCCATGTGGATTGCTCCCTGGCCGGCCGGGGATCAAATTTGTATTGCAGAAGCTGTGGATTGCTTCCTAGTGTGGTGCTTAACCCTTTGCGCCACCAGGGAGGCCCTGAAAGACTTTATTATACCCTATTCTGCAGTTACGGTATCAGGTGGATTGAAAGTAAGGACATTGAAATGTTAAACTGAACAATAATAAGCTTGATGTAACATTTTTGTATAGAATTTTTACCTAATAAGCAGTAATGTTGTTTCAAACACAGTTTGAGATATGATGGAATTCTTCCATAGGGTCAGGACAATGTACTCTCTAAAATTTTGCCTAAAAGTCACACAGCCTGGCATATGACTGAAAAAAGCTGGAATGGACATAATGAGCCAAAGGAATATATAGACAGTTGAAGCTTTAACAAAGTTTTGCTGGTCTCACAGTTATGTTCAAGTCATATCCTATGACCAGCCCAACCCTAAAGTGATTTTTACTACCCTTTCCTCTTTCTGTTCATTCAGCCCCCTGGCAGTTTTCCCCCTTGTCCCCAAGCCATCCTTGAACATAAATACATTGGAAAACTTGGAGATGTATTTGCACACTTAAGTACTCATCATCCAGTCAAGTCATCGAACTCCTAGATGGCATGTTTGGGGGATGGTGACTTGCTATAGTTGACTTTGTAATGCTTCCAAAGTCCCACATTAGTCTGTTCCTTCTCTTTGCAGTGTACTGCATCTAAGACAAATGACTCCACTGAACAAAACCTCTCAGGTAACTCTCCTTCCTTTTCCCCCTTTTTTGCTGACTGGTTGATTCTTTCTCCTGACACTTATAAGTAGCTGGCCCAAGTAGGCTGAAGATGAACACTGGTGCTCTGTGGGATGAGGTAGTAGATTGTATAGTTTTAGGGTCATACCCCATCTTGGAGATAACTATACAGTCTACTGTCTTTCCCACGGTGGTACACTTCCCCTCCGATGTGCTCTGTTCAGGTTATCTTTCTAATTATGCTGTACTGCATCCTGGCATGAGTAGCAAGGCCATGTGTCCTATCTCCTTTGGTAGTCACCGCAGTCACCATGGTGTGGTATTTCATGAGAATGGCTAATGACAATGGTTCGCAAATGCCAGTCCTCAATGGAAATGAATGAAATAGAAGTGGTTCAATGAGTTTTACAGAAAGCTGAATTTATTCATTTTTAGAACATTTTTATATTTAGAGATTATGTCCTTCTTGGTCCTTTGGTATCAAAATATTTTTATTAAATAATATTGAGGGGCTTCTTTTCTTGCTCCACTAAAGTTGTAATCCTACATGAATCTTTTCCCCCCTTTTTATATAATTCTTACTATACTGTAGAATCTAAAAGTCTCGGAACACTGTCTTGACACATTATTTTGGAGAAGATAGTTCTGTGGGCTAAATGGTATTACCGCTCTGTATTCTATTCCTTCTTTTAATCTTAATGGTCAATCATTTTGTGATTCTAATAACTGGTCCATGTGGTATTATGTCTCCCCCACCCCTATTTCCTCAGAACTTCTACTTCCTTATGCCTTCTCTCTCCTTTGGCACTTGAGTTGAGAAATGATTGTAACAAAGCCTACACAGTATTTTTTTAAAGCAGTGAAAGAGGGTAGGTGTCCTGGTAATCTAGCAAAAAGTCTAGGAAAGGGTCCAAAAGGTAAAATGGCCTTTTGCCTGCTGCCCTTGCTAAGAGAATTCTGCTCATGCCGGGGTGAGGTAGTAAGTTGTATTGTTGAGGGGTAGGGATTTTAGGCCCCAATTAGAAGATAACTATACAACTTACTACTTTCCTTGGTGTGTGGCATATTCACAGTTAATGTTGGCACTGTTGCTTCCATCAGACATAAGCTGTAGGTATTCCTTATATATCAGAACTGGGGAGGTAGAAGGAGACAAGTGATATTTAGGGTGAGGCATGTATCATTTTTAAAGAGACTTGAACGCTTCCCTTTCCATCTGAGGCATAGAAAGGATTTAACTCTTCACTCTGCAAAGAGTTCTTAGGACTAAGATAGCACTGTGCCTTAGCCCTCATACTGAGTATACCATATCAGCCACAAACTGAACCTAGGAGCACTTGGTGCTCAGGGAGAGTCCTGCATCACTGGCTGGGTGGGGTACTCGTCAAGCCACATGTATTAATTGGGTGGCTCCCAGGGTCCTTGACTGATTGCCCCTTAACATCCCCATTATCATTCTTTCCAAAAAAGATGGAACTCCTATGCCTGACAGCTACCCAACAACCCCATCTTCAGCTGATGCAGCTACATCAGAGTCCAAGGAGACCCTTGTCACTCTGCAACCCTCACAACAGCAACCAGCTCTCCCACCCCCACCAGCCTTAGGAGAGATTCCTCAAGAGCTACAGTCCCCGGCTGGAGAAGGGGGGAGCTCTACACAGCTATTAATGCCTGTAGAGCCAGAGGAATTGGGTCCCACAAGGCCAAGTGCAGAAGCAGAAACCACTCAGATGGAGTTATCCCCAGCTCCCACTATAAGTGAGTAGAGTTTCAAGGTTTATAGGAGGGGGGTGTAGAACAGGAGGGAAAAAATGGAAGTCTTTGTAGTTTCTCTTCAATCTTCTTACTTTTAGACAAATAGTAGAAGCTCAAGTCTTCAAATAGAACCTCAGCTTGCACATTAGCTTTCTTAGCTAAAGTTGTGCTTGTTTTCTGTGTTCTTGAGTTATTATACATCTGAGTGTCTGAGGATACTAATCATAGTGCCAGCAGTATATTGAAGTAATTGCTGTCTCTAGGCTATTGTGCCAGTCTATTGTGCCAATCCTTTGAAGTAGTTGGCGTTATCTCCATGGTAGAACTGAAACCCCAAAGAGAAATAATTAGCCCATAGTCAGAAAGTGGTTGTGCTGAGTCCTAACTCTAAAGCTTGCTCTGCTTCAACAGTTCCATGGATAGCAAGCATGTGACCCCACACATAGAGCTCTCCCATCCTTGTAGGCACCATTTATCTCATGGCACCATTTCTCACTGGTTTGAAATGGGCTTCAAAATTCCTCTCAGCAGTGTTCCAACAGAGAAAATTGAAATCTGTTTGCCATTGCTGCTCTATACCATGCCACCTGTGATGTGCTATGGAGAAACCTTAAGGTGCTGGGCTTCTTTTCCATCAAGAAACCTTGTTTTTTTATATACACTGAACCAACAGGTGTATACAAATAGTGCCTCCAAGTAATCCGAAAGTGACAGAATTCCTTTCCTGGGGTACATAGGAAAGATGTTTCGTGAGCATGCCTGAAACATTATAAATGCTCAACAGATGAGAGAAAGGACCTGAACTGAGCCTTATAAAGTGGATGAGATTAAGGAGGACTATCAGGTGTGAACATGGAACTTAAGTGGAAGAAAAGTCTGATCTGACTGCCCCTAAGAAAACATCCCTATCAAAGACCTTGTCTGATGTGCTGCTACTTTTCTTAACGGCCCCCTCTTCCAGGCAGAAATCTAACCTCTCCATGTGACTTCCTCCTAGCCTCTCTTTCCCCAGAGAGAGCTGAAGATTCTGATGCACTGACAGCTGTCAGCAGTCAACTAGAAGGCTCTCCCATGGATACCAGCAGCCTGGCTTCTTGTACCCTTGAGGAGGCTGTGGGTGACCCTTCAGCAGCTGGCAATTCTGATCAACCCGCAGCAGGCAGCTCCACTCCTGGGGATACCCCGCCAGTTGTAGCAGAAGTACAAGGCAGGGGTGACGGGACAGGGGAACCTGTGCAGCCCCCTGAGGATGGGTAAGCATTGTGTGGGCAAAGAAGAGGGCAGGATGTTTTGGCGGGTATTTCAAGAGACAGTCATACTGGTTAACTAGTGTATGTGCTTGGCACACTGGGGAAGTCAACCTGGCTTCCATGGGAAAGGGGTGTCATAAATTGGAAAACATAATACAGATAACAACGTGAAAATTACTCCCTTCAGCTCTCCTCCTGCGTCTTCGGAGAGTTCTTCCACCAGAGATTCTGCTGTTGCCATTTCTGGAGCAGATTCCCGGGGAATCCTAGAAGAGCCACTGCCTTCAACTAGCAGTGAAGAAGAAGATCCCCTTGCAGGTGAGCTCCGTGTGTGGTCAGGCCATCCTGGGGTTGTTTGAATTTCTAGTAGCCCTAGTGGTGAAATGCCCACCAGTCAAACAGTTCCATCTGGATGAAGAATACTATGTAAATTTGGAGGGCAAGCAGTCAAGGGGATGTTGGTGCTGCATAGTGAAGTAAGTCTAGACTTTGTGTCAAACTGATCTTAATTCAAATCCCCCCCTTGCCACTTCCTAGGCCTTTTAGGACCTGAGGGACTTAACTTTACTTCTCTGGTCCTCATTGATAATGGGCAGTGGAGGTTATAATAGCTACATGGTAGGGTCTTTTTTTATTTTAAGATTTTATTTTTTCATATTCTGCAGGCCAGAGGTGCAGGGGGGTGAGAGGCTTCACCAGAGACAGAATGGGGAGCAAGCAGAATAGGCAGATCTACTCAAATACATTGCTAAGGGGAGCAGCAGGCGAAACAGGAAAGGTCTACTGCACCATGTGGGTTAGCTCCTGGGCGGGGATTGAACTCAGTCCATCTCAATAGGCTGTCGAGGTAGTAGTGCTGAGACTTAACCCCTAGGCCACCAGGGAGGCCCATAGCTACATGGTAGGATCTTGATGAAGGTTAAATGGCGTTATACACACAGAACCTGGCACATGAGCTGTTCTAAGCCTTGAAAAGGGAGGTGGGTCCTCTCTGCATGTCCTTTGTCCTTTGCATGCAGTGAGGACAAATGAAGTCAGTTTCCCTCAAGCAAGGCCATGAATCTCTTTCCTCCAGGTACATCTTAGGTATCAGTAGAGGTGTGTGCCCCTTAACACCTTACATCTCCCCTTAGGCATCAGCCTCCCTGAAGGTGTGGACCCCTCTTTCCTGGCTGCTCTGCCAGATGACATCCGCCGGGAAGTTCTGCAGAACCAGCTGGGCATACGTCCACCAGCCCGGACTGCCCCCTCAACAAATAGCTCAGCCCCTGCAGTGGTTGGGAATCCTGGAGTAACAGAAGTGAGCCCTGAATTTCTGGCTGCCCTGCCTCCAGCCATCCAGGAGGAAGTATGTGAGCCAGGAGTTGGGGGTGGGGGGCGATAGGCTGCCTGGTGTGGGTATGCCCCCATTGACCCCTCTGCTCCATAGGTGCTGGCACAACAGAGAGCAGAGCAACAGCGACGGGAACTGGCACAAAATGCCAACTCAGACACCCCCATGGACCCTGTGACCTTTATTCAGACTCTGCCCTCAGACCTGCGCCGTAGTGTCCTAGAAGACATGGAGGACAGTGTTTTGGCCGTGATGCCCCCTGACATTGCTGCTGAGGCTCAAGCCCTGAGGCGAGAACAGGAAGCAAGGCAGCGGCAGCTCATGCATGAACGACTCTTTGGACACAGCAGCACCTCTGCACTCTCAGCCATTCTCCGAAGCCCAGGTACAGAGAGAGGAGGCAAGCGGGAAGACTCTACAATATCTAGCTTTGATCAGATGAGGCTCTGTTGTTTCTCTTTGGTAGATTAACTAGCTCATTACCCCTTCCCCGATTCCAGATTCTTTACTTTTTCCTTCCAGCTTTCACTAGTCGCCTGAGTGGCAACCGTGGGGTCCAATACACTCGCCTTGCTGTTCAGAGAGGTGGCACCTTCCAGATGGGGGGTAGCAGCAGTCATAACAGGTACCTTTATCTTTTTTCAACTTGCCATACCACCTCTATTTCTGCTAATCCAAACCCCCTCATTTCTAAGTGGAGAGGCTGAATGACGTCACCTGGATATTTCCTTGAATTATAGTGGGGCAACTGTATCTTTGGACTCCCCCTTCAGAAAATCACACTTTTGGGTTGGTGTAGCTACTGTAGACCCTAAGCATGAAATAAGGCAGGCAGCAGGCAGGCACTAGCTGTGGTTTTAACAAGGAGGAAAGTCACCCTGCCTCCCAAGCAAATAGGAAAACAGTGAGCCACTTGCTTTGAGATTGTAGTGTCTAGGCTGAGGAAATAGAGAGGAGTTCATTATTAATCATGCTGAAGCAGAGTGGATGCAAAATGCCAAAATGGGAAGGGGATGCTCAGTTCCTGTACAACAGGCAACCTCCTGGTAGTCTAGAGAAGACAGAAATAAGTTTTATCTCCTAGACTTCAGGTGCAGTCCCTTTTTACTAATTGATGATACAGTACTGGGCTGGACCCTCTCTTTGCTTCTCACTTTCAACCTGTTTGAGCCTTGTGTTCATTGTCTCAAAAATGGGCAATTCTCTAGTCTTAAGCCCATTGATCTTACAACCATTGTAGAATGCCTGATACATAGTAGGCATTCAAGAGGACAGCTTTTGTTACTATTAATAGCCCTTAAATTGGACACCCTCCCTTCTCCTTAGAGGCCTCCTTGGAGGTATCCAGCACATTCCTCTCCCCGAGGCCTGTGTGTGATCCCAGACCCCTGGCTGAGGTATTACCCAGGAACTATTCTCTTTTCCAGACCTTCTGGCAGTAATGTGGACACTCTGCTCCGCCTTCGAGGACGCCTCCTCCTGGACCATGAAGCCCTATCTTGTCTCCTGGTACTACTGTTTGTGGATGAGCCAAAGCTCAATACTAGCCGTCTACACCGAGTACTGAGAAATCTCTGCTACCATGCCCAGACCCGCCACTGGGTCATCCGTAGCCTGCTATCCATCTTGCAGCGCAGCAGTGAAAGTGAGCTGTGTATCGAGACACCCAAGCTTGCGTCAAGTGAGGAAAAGGGCAAAAAATCAAGCAAGAGCTGTGGGTCAAGCAGCCATGAAAACCGGCCCCTGGACCTGCTACACAAAATGGAGTCTAAGAGCTCCAACCAGCTTTCCTGGCTCTCAGTATCCATGGATGCAGCCCTAGGCTGCAGGACTAACATATTCCAGATCCAGCGTTCAGGGGGGCGCAAACATACTGAGAAGCATGCAAGCAGTGGCTCCACTGTCCACATCCATCCCCAGGCTGCTCCTGTTGTCTGCAGACATGTTCTAGACACACTCATTCAATTGGCAAAGGTGAGAAACTTGAAGGAACCCAATTCCAGGAAATGGGAGAGGGGTGACAGGTGAAATCTGAATGCAATGGAAGCTAGCAAACCTTACTTTGCTGCTAGTGCTGAACCCTGTATTATTTCCAAGAAATTGTCCAATAAATAACTCTGTGGGCTTTTTATCTTCACTCCTTACAGTTTTTATGCATTATATTATTCAGTCATCAAAACAGCCCTCCTTGGTTTGTGTGATTCCCATTTTACAGATGAAGAAGCTGGAATACAGAAAATTAGTGTGACTGTCGAGTGATTAGCTCAGTGTTCTTTTAAATAAGCATTCCTGCCATCTGTTAATGATAGGTACTGTGTGCCATATGTCGGGCACAATGCAAAATACATTAACTTCTTTAATGACAATTTTACAAGGCAGTGTAAGTGTTTGCCCCAGTTGATAAGTAAGGAGACCAGGACTCAAAAGTTTGCTAATCATGCGTCTCCTACAATACCCTTGTTTCTTTCTTTAGGCTGCTTTGCTGTTAAGATAAAACTCAGTTTTATCTGTTAAGATAAAACTCTTGTATGACTTGTCTCCTATGGTACCAGAGAAGAGGAGAGTCTAGGAACCAGTTGTCTTTCCTTGTCAGGAAGACCTGTTTTGTCTATAGACCCCCTAAACCGAGCCTGTCCTTTTCCCGTCAGGTGTTTCCCAGCCACTTTACACAGCAGCGGACCAAAGAAATTAACTGTGAGAGTGATCGGGAGAGGGGCAATAAGCAGGCCTGCAGCCCATGCTCTTCTCAGTCCACCAGCAGTGGCATTTGCACAGACTTCTGGGACTTACTGGTAAAACTGGACAACATGAATGTCAGCCGGAAAGGCAAGAACTCCGTGAAGTCAGTGCCAGTGAGCGCTGGTGGTGAGGGGGAAACCTCCCCATACAGCTTGGAGGCCTCTCCACTGGGGCAGCTCATGAACATGTTGTCACACCCAGTCATCCGCCGGAGCTCTCTCTTAACTGAGAAACTCCTCAGACTCCTTTCTCTCATCTCAATTGCTCTCCCAGAAAACAAAGTGACAGAAGCACAGACTAATTCTGGCAGCAGTGCTTCCTCTACCACTGTTGCCACCTCTACCACATCTACCACCACTACCACTGCCACCTCCACCACACCCACTCCCCCTACTGCATCCACCCCTGTCAGTTCTACTCCGGCCCTGGTTGTTGCCACAGCTATATCCACCATTACCGTAGCTGCTTCGACCACCGTGACTACCCCCACAACTGCTACCACTACTGTTTCAAGTAAGTGTGGATGTAGGCTGGGAGCTGTGGGGTACATAAACCTACCTAACCTCCCCCTGCCCGCCCCTGCCAGCCATTTCTCCCTAAATGATACCCATCCACTTGATTTGAGTTGGTGAGAACCAAAAGTGTTCATTCTTACCCTCATCAGTCTCAGTCCTCTCTTCCTATTTTCTCCTCCCCTCCCTCTTTCTCTCATACAAACAGACCAGATACCCCTGTGAAGACCAGCAAGCATTCCCTAAATGTGACCTCCCTAAGCTAAGCACCAAAAGGAGGGGAGAGAAAATTCTTCTTCAGTGAACTCTCAGGCTTTACAACCTGGTTGAGTTCCAGGCTCTGCAGTTTTGAGGGTGCAAGAATTTTAAAACCACTTGAAATCATCTAGTTTCCATCTTTCTTATTTTACCAAGAGAACTAAAACCCATGGGTGATAAAAGTTATTGAAACAGAGGGCAAATACAATATGAATCATGGTAGAATAGTGTTGGGTAGGGCCTCCCTGGTGGCGCATGGGGTTAACCACAGCATTATGAAACAATCTGCAGCCTCTGAAGCATGAGTTCAATCCCTGGCCGGCCAGGGAGCTACCCACATGGTGCAGCAGACCTTTCCTGTCTCACCCGCTGCTCCCCTCAGCAGTGTATTTCAGTCAGTCTGTGTGTTCTGTTCCCCACTCTGTCTCTGATGAATCCTGTCACCCCTCAAATCTCTGGCCTGTACCCCAGCTCTTGTATGCATAAATAAATCTTTTTTTAAAAAGTGTTGGGTAATCCCACAAAGTGAAGTGAATAAACCCTGTAGCAGACGAATAGGTATTATTTGAAGGATGAAGCGGGAGCTCTGACTGTAAGAGAGAACAATGTGTGGAATTCTTTGTCACTTTAAAAGGTACACTCAAGTCCTTGGCATCCTAAGTCATTTGGATTTGGCTTTTGTCGGTGGATTTTTTTATTTTAACTTCTTAACCCCATCTTGAAACCCTAGACAGCTCAGTGATTCCTCAGTTCTTCCACTTAAGTCTCTGGCATGTGAGTTTCAGAGATTTAACAATGTTCCTTCTGTTTCTCAAAGCGTCTACTACTACTAAGGCCAACAAATCTCCAGCAAAGGTGGGTGATGGGAGCAGCAGCAGCACAGACTTTAAGATGGTGTCCTCTGGCCTCACTGAAAACCAGCTACAGCTTTCTGTGGAGGTGAGTCAAAGTTCTTCTGACCTACCAAGGTTAGGGGGGAAAGGGTAAACAGAAGATGATGTTTTCATTCTCAAATTGGGACTTATTCCTCCCTTCATTTCCCCAGGTGTTGACATCCCACTCTTGTTCTGAAGAAGGACTAGAGGATGCTGCCAATGTGTTACTACAGCTCTCTCGTGGAGACCCTGGGACTCGGGACACTGTTCTTAAGCTGCTTCTGAATGGAGCCCGCCATCTCGGTTATACCCTTTGTAAACAGATAGGTAATAAAAGCAGTAAAGCATCCTATCTTTCTGACAACTTCCAGTTAGGTGTCACCTCTTTCTAGAAACTGTCCCTGAATCCTCCAGACTGAATCATATGCCTCTGTTTCTATAGCATAGCCCCCATGCCCTCTTCTTTCATAGCACTGGTAGTGCTGAGTTGGGTGATATTAGTCCATGATTAAGATCGATAAGCAATCTGGGAGAAAGGTTAAGCAGTAACACCTGAGATCATCAGAAAACCTCAGAAGTTCAAGAGGTATACAGGCTCCAAAACACATACTCTTTCCTCTCACCTACATGTCATATAGAGGCAACATGCTCTTTAGGCCAGGTGAATAGATGGTTCCTAGGTGGATGATCCATGGGCATACATAGTAAGATGAACAAAGCAAAAGTCCTTTCACTCCAGGTTCTGTGCAGCTGGGCAAAGAGGATTACCTGGGCAGGTTTCTTGGAAAGGTTTAGTGTGTAGCTGCTTCACTAGACACATCTCTGAACACTTAACTGGCTCCTCTGCCTGCCCAGGTACCCTTCTGGCTGAGCTACGGGAATACAACCTGGAACAGCAGCGGAGAACCCAGTGTGAAACCCTGTCTCCTGATGGCCTGCCTGAGGAGCAGCCACAGACCACCAAGCTGAAAGGCAAAATGCAAAGCAGGTAGGTGGTAGCCACCCATTTGTGGGGCTGGAATCTGCGACATCTGAAAGGTAGCTCTTAACTAGTCTCCTGGTCTTTATTTTTTTTCTCTCTGGGTATATTTTCTTATTGGCCTTATGCATACTTGATCCTACTTTATCCTACTCGTGAGATTTCCTTGTGAGATTCCTTATCCCTCTGGTTGACACCAGAAAGCCCTGCTTGCTCTGGGTGTTTATGCTTTGATGCTGTCAGCATATGCAAGCCACCTCTACACTATCCAGGTTTGACATGGCTGAGAATGTGGTAATTGTGGCATCTCAGAAGCGACCTCTGGGTGGCCGGGAGCTCCAGCTGCCTTCTATGTCCATGTTGACATCCAAGACATCTACCCAGAAGTTCTTCTTGAGGGTACTACAGGTCATCATCCAGCTCCGGGACGACACACGCCGAGCTAACAAGAAAGCCAAGCAGACAGGCAGGCTAGGTATGGAACTGGAGTGTCCAGTTGAGGGGCAGGGTTGGTGGTGGAGAACCCGAGTCCCTGGAGGGCAGGATTTAATGTCCTGTCTCCTTTTGATTTAACCTTTCCAAAAGGAAATGATGGTCCTTTCTTAAAATGTTACTGATTGCATTCTGCATCTCATTCAAGCTGTCTGCATAGGAAATTCATTAGGGCAAGTGGTGGGACTTAAGGGGGAGTGGAAATCTGGCAAGGAAATTGGGGGCGGGTCTTTTGCTCAACAAGATTTAACTCACTTAGTGTGCCTCTTTTCTCTTCCTTGATCACTCTTAACTAAAACACTGCAGCCATGTTGCCTTAGCCATGGCCTACCAAACCCTACCTCTCTTTCCTCCTGCCCACAAAACCCTCTCACCTGCCAACATGTTTACCTAGCACCATATCCCCTTCCCTCATCTGTAACAGTAGACCTTAGTGTCTGATGATGAGCGCTCTGAAGTTGCTTGAGCTAAAGCTCAAAGACCTCAGCAGGATGCCCTTCTGGCAGCCCAGGAGGTGGGAGAGAGACTATTGGCCATTCCCTCCTTCTACATTTTATATCTTGCCTTCTTTTTTCTATCTCCCAGGTTCCTCCGGTTTAGGCTCAGCTAGCAGCATCCAGGCAGCTGTTCGGCAGCTGGAGGCTGAGGCTGATGCCATTATACAAATGGTACGTGAGGGTCAAAGGGCGCGGAGACAGCAACAAGCAGCAACGGTTAGCATGATGCCTGTGGCCCCTCATTCATTTGTCTCTCCCCCTCCCCCCACCACATCATCAGTGGGGTTTCACTGTCCTTGTATGCTTTTGCATTAAGTTTGCTATGAATGCTTCTGAACAATAGGGTTAATTTCTATTGGTGTTTTCTTTGTTCATTTGTTTGTTGGTTTGGTTTGATTTAAAGCTTGGCTATCATACCCCACCCCCAGCTATCCAGTCAATAATGGCGCTTTTGCATATTGCATAATGCTAAGTGTGGGTTCTGAGGGAGGTGTGGGATGGTTTTTTTCATTCTTATGGATCAGTGCAAGTACATCAGAGATAACTCAGGAATCCTGACCTTGAAATTCCCCCAAGCTTGTTATACATCCCATTCAGCCTCTTCTGTCCATGATTGGGCCCTCCACCCTGACCTCTGCCTCTGTTCTCCATACTTGGCACGTAGGCACTCAGACACTTTCAGGAGGAAATCTTCAGGTTCCTAGGTAGTGAGTTCATTGTTGGGATCCTAGCACAAAATGGCTGCAGGAAAAGCCTGGCATCATGTATGTATGCTGTGGCGTCCTCTCATTGTTTCTGTCCTTGCAACATACAAGTCACCTTTCCAAGATCCAAGAAATTAAAGTATCCTGAGGCCTGTGCTTTTTGTATATCATTAGAGTTGTACAGTTTAGGCATGCTGACAATTTAAGGACTATGACTGCCATCAGTGAAGCAAGGGAAAATAGCTGTTATCCTCCCAGTCTCGTTTCATACCTGATGAGGCAAGTGTTAGCTTTTTAAGTCATCCTGCCCATCAAAGTTACACTATTATTTACCCTTTTGTGAGCAAACAGAAACAAAGGGCAAACTTACTCTGTGTGTGTGTGCATGTATACACATGTAGAACCTGACCCCAGAAGTCTTGAAGTCTGTATCCATCTAAGAGACTGGTATCTGACTGAATGTAGGTCTGGAGTGGAGTGGAGGCAGTGCAGGCAACAAGAAAACTGAATTGGCAAGCTCAGGGTGGAGGACTTTAGAGGAAGTAAGGAAGGATATCCTTTTGTCCTGGAGAGTTACCAAGTTCTTGATCAGATATGGAAAGATTCTAAATGTATGGTGTGTGGGAAGTGATAGGACCAGCCACTCTAGCCTGTCCCTAAGCAAAGCAGAGTTGTACCCTTTATGTGACTTTGTTTCCCTTTTATCCAGTCGGAGTCAAACCAGTCAGAGGCATCTGTTCGGAGGGAGGAGTCACCCATGGATGTGGACCAGCCATCTCCCAGTACTCAGGATACTCAGTCCATTGGTCAGTACTACTTCCCATTTCTAGCCCAGCAAAAGATCCATGAAATGTCTGCTAGGTCTTTTGCTTTCGACAAACATAAGCTCAGTATTTTCCAGTTCTTTCCAGCAAACACTGTTTTCTATAAAACGTTCATAGGTATTTACCAACCAACCAAGATCATCAACCAGCACCATTTCATCCTCACTGAAGATTAGAAGCACAAGCTGTGATTCCTGTAGTAAAGAAACTATGCTATGATATTATATAGAGATGGCATGTGCTTAAGTCTTTGCTCCCCCACTTGCTGACTCGGGCCTAAGACAAACCTCTCTTTGCTTCAGTTTTCTCATTTAAAATGGGCATGTTAGGGCCTCCCTGGTGGCTCAAGGGGTTAAGCGTCAGCACTGTGAAGCAATCCGCAGCTACTGCAGCATGAGTTTGATCCCCCGGCCAGGGAGGTGACCCACATAGCACAGCAGACCTCTCCTTTTCACCCCCGCTGCTCTGCTCAGCAGTGTACTTCAGTCAGTCTGCCTGTTCTGTGCCCCACTCTGTCTCTGGTAAATTGTCCCCCCCATCCCCCACACCTCTGGCCTGTACCCCAGTTCTTATATGCATAAACTCATATGAGTGGCACCCCACTAAATTGGTAATTGCTCTGTAGTGATTATGAAGCCACCTAGAGTAGATCAGAAGTTCATGATACCAAGTATCGTAGAAGCCAACAAGACAATAGACCTAGTGGAGCAATTTAATGTTTCTGAACTCCGGAAGTTGATCTCTACAACTCCTACCCACCCCTCGTGGTGTGTGCTTGCCATCCATGTAATCACATAGGAAGCCAGAGAGGCTGAGACTCTCCCTGCTCCTCAATCACCATATTCTTTTTGCTCTCACCCTAACCCCTTGGATTAAACGAGTTAACAAGTATGTTTAACACTTAGAGCAGTACCTGGCACATGATGGATGCTATTAGCATTTTTCAAAATTAATTGCATGCACATTTTTGGCACCCTTTTATTTATTTTTTTAAGATTTATTTATGCATACAAGAATTGGGGTACAGGCCAGAGGTGTGGGGGGTGAGAGGATTCACCAGAGACAAAGTGGGGAACAGAACAGGCAGACTGACTGAAATATGCTGTTGAGGGGAGCAGTGGGCGAGTCAGGAGAGGTCTGCTGTGCCATGTGGGTATCTCCCTGGCCAGGGATCAAACTTGTGTTGCAATGGCTGCGGACAGCCTCATAGGTTGCATCTTAACCCCTTGCACCACCAGGGAGGCCCTTTGGCACCTTTTTAACAGTTTCATATGTGCTAATGTTGTCATAGGACATCTGTTTTTTGAAATAAGCCCCCAATGTAGGTATCAGCCATGGAGATCCATGTCACACCATGGCGTCTCAGAGTTTTAAAGATTGAAAAGGTAACATACTTTGAGTGAGAAAGAACTAGTTTTAAGTCCTGATCTTAGCCTTGGAAAAAAATGTAGGGAGACAGCAGCCTGCTTCTAAAGCCTGCTGTCAAGATTAGGTGAGGATAATGTCCTAGAATATACTTTGTTAACTGAAAGGCAACTATCCAAAGTTTCACCCCTATTGCACATTACTCTTAGGTTATCCACAAGTTCTTTGAGAGTTTTGAGGCCGTGATTAGCCAAGTGCTGTCCAGTAGAACTGCAGTAGCCACTAGCCACATATGACTGTTGAGCATTTAAAATGTGGCTAGGGCAAGTGATGAACCAAATTTTTTTGTGTGTTGATTTTTATTTTAATTTCAATTTAAATGACATCCAGTATACAGCTAGAGCTTCCATTCAGATGTTGCTCAGTATTATTCAGTGGGTGGCGAGTGTGCCAATCTGTTTGATCTGAGAGAGAAAAGCTTAGGTGGCTATGACTCCTTTGTGTGCCCAATAGGCTCAGATGAAACCCCACAAGGGGAGAAGGAGAAGGAAAAGGAAAAGGAAGAAAGGCCACCTGAGTTACCTCTACTCAGTGAGCAGCTGAGCTTGGATGAGTTGTGGGACATGCTGGGAGAGTGTCTGAAGGAACTGGAAGAATCCCATGACCAGCATGCGGTGCTAGGTGAGCTGTGATCTGAGGGTCCAGGTCCCAGCCCTCAGGTCACTTCTGCCCACCTAATTTTCTTCCTTCCAAGTTACCTTTCTCCCTCAGTGTCTCTGTAATGAGAATTCAAAGGGGAGAGGGTTTTTTTCCTCTGACTCAGGTGTCAGAAAAATGATTTGTTTTCTGTTAATAATTGATACCCTTTAATTTTAGACCAGTAGAATCTTGATAACTGGTTGTCTATCCCACTTTGGGCCTTTAATTCTTTGGTTTCAGGGAAGCTCTGATTTTCTTTGTGACTTCATTTTTCTAGTCTGCCATTACATTTCTCCTATATGTTTTTGTTATTTTTCTGTATTATACTTTCGTGATTTGATTACAAAGGAGAAACAATTTGTAAAGTAAAATGCCATTTCTTCCCATTCCTACCATCAGTGCTACAGCCTGCCGTTGAGGCCTTCTTTCTGGTCCATGCCACAGAGCGGGAAAGCAAGCCTCCTGTCCGAGACACTCGTGAGAGCCAGCTGGCACACATCAAGGACGAGCCTCCTCCACTATCCCCTGCTCCCTTAACCCCAGCCACCCCTTCCTCCCTTGACCCATTCTTCTCCCGGGAGCCCTCTTCTATGCACATCTCCTCAAGCCTACCCCCTGACACACAGAAGTTTCTTCGCTTTGCAGGTACGGGGAACTTTTAGGCACCCCCCAAAAAAGAGAGTTGCTGGCTGGTTGGCTGTCATCCAGTCCTTGGGGACCCGTGATGTGCTGATTCCTACTGTCCTTTCTCCCCTTAGAGACTCACCGCACTGTGCTAAACCAGATTCTACGGCAGTCCACCACCCACCTCGCTGATGGGCCTTTTGCTGTCCTTGTAGACTATATTCGTGTCCTCGACTTTGATGTCAAGCGCAAGTATGTGCCCTGGGTACTGGCAGGAGTACAGAAACTCTCAAAATAGTATCTCCCCTCCCAGAAAGGAGCCAGAGTTTCTCTCCTGGCATATCATTGTCCGGGAAAGAAGTTTCCCTTGGTGGTAGCCCTTATGCTCGTACTGGGCATGTGGAAAGAGAGTCACCTGTGCCACTGACAGCTGTTTTACCTAAATATACTTCCTGGCCTTTTTCATCCCAGTCTCCATTCTTTGGAGTAATATAGGAGATGCGAGTTAACATAGTACACTTACAGCAGGGCTGGGGCATTCCATAACACTCCTTTCATCCCTACCTCTCTCTTCTTTCTTGTCCATATACACATGCTTACCTGCTTGTTGTGGAAATCCCACACCATAATCTCCATAGGCCTTTATTCAGTGAAGATTGGGGAAATTGCTAGTGAGTGACCTACCTCTCCCAACTACTGGGTATTTCCCCAGGTAGGAAGCAGCATTGTGGGTCTTCATCCTAATCAGGCAAGCATAAGTTTGCTCTGTCATCCCCAATCCTATCTTTCTTTCTTTCCTACCTCCCAAGGTATTTCCGCCAAGAGCTAGAGCGTTTGGATGAGGGACTCCGGAAGGAAGACATGGCTGTGCATGTCCGCCGTGACCATGTGTTTGAAGACTCCTATCGTGAGCTGCACCGGAAATCCCCTGAAGAAATGAAGAATCGATTGTAAGAGTCCAGAGCAGAGAAAAAACAGGATGGGGGTGGGGTTGTTGTCTTCTCTGCCTGGTCTTTTTGAGAGTGGTCATCTGCCTTACTGGGTGATCCTTGGGCTGAGCTATCCAACAGTTCCCAGAGACAGAAGAGTCTTTGGCGTTTACAAAGGTACACCTGATGACTTCGCAGGAGCTATCCCCATTGTTACACAAGGAACAGGAAGCCTGCTGAGCAAATGGTACCCTGGGTTAGGGGAGACTACACTCGTGTGAGTGGCCCCCCATTAAATTGGTAATTGCTCACTAGTGATTATGAAGCAACCTAGAGTAGATCAGAAGTTCATGATATCAAGTATCATAGAAGCCAACAAGACAGTAGACCTAGTGGAGCAATTTAATGTTCCTGAACTCCAGAAGTTGATCTCTACAACTCCCACCCAACCCTCGTGGTGTGGGCTTGCCATCCATGTAATCACACAGGAAGCCAGAGAGGCTGAGACTAGCCCTGCTCCTCAATCACCATATTCTTTTTGCTCTCACCCCATGGACTGCAACTACTACTTTAGTCACTTACTCTTGGGGTCATGCTGCATAAATGAATGAACTTCTCCTGGCTTTTTTGCATATCACGGTTTCTGTTTTCTTACATAGGTACATAGTGTTTGAAGGAGAAGAAGGGCAGGACGCTGGAGGGCTCCTGCGGGAGTGGTATATGATCATCTCGCGAGAGATGTTTAATCCTATGTATGCCTTGTTCCGTACCTCACCCGGTGATCGGGTCACCTACACTATTAATCCATCTTCCCACTGCAACCCCAACCACCTCAGCTACTTCAAGTTTGTCGGACGCATTGTGGCCAAAGCTGTTTATGACAACCGCCTCCTGGAGTGCTATTTTACTCGGTCCTTTTACAAACACATCTTGGGCAAGTCTGTCAGGTGAAGATATGGTACAGGACCTGGGAATTGGTTCATATTTCTAGATCGCGTCCCAATGCTGCCTCTCCCCTACCCCAACCCCTGAGCCTTTCTAATTGTGCTTTTCCAGATATACGGATATGGAGAGTGAAGATTACCACTTCTACCAGGGCCTGGTTTATCTGCTGGAAAATGATGTCTCCACTCTAGGCTATGACCTCACTTTCAGCACTGAGGTAGGTCAGGAATCCTCATCGCAGCACATCCCAGCTAGTCTAGGAAACCCATTTCAGATACCTTGCAACTGTCATTGGATAATCTCTCATGGTTCTAAGGAAGCATCTCAACTTGCCCCGTACCCCAGTCCCCGTCTGCCAGAGAGAATGGATATTTTTTTAAGATGTCACATAGAGGGCCTGCCCTGGTGGCGCAGCTGACAGACCTCTCCTGCCGCGCCCGTTGCTCCCCTCAGCAGTGTATTTCATCGGTCTGCCTGTTCTGTTCCCCGCTCTGGCTCTGGTGAATTCTCTCACCCTCCTGCGCTTCTGACTGTACACAGTGCTTGTATAAATAAATAAATAAATCTCTTTAAAAAAAAAAAAAAAAAAATGTCACATCGAAAAACCAGAATTTGTAGAAACAGTCCAAGCTGTTTCTTAGTTCACCCTTTTTAAAAGAAAAAAATGTTCTAGTACAATGATTTTCATTCTCAAAGGTGGAAAAATTGTATGACTACAGATAAGTGTTTTTTTTTTAAGGGCATTGTACCCCAAATCTTTTTCTGTGAAAATTGTGTTATGTTACATTATGTATGTTAGCTAAGCCCTTTTCTCTTGTACCGTTGTTTCCTTACTTTCATATGTTTCAGGGCCAAATCCTCTGTCTTTACCTATTAGGGAATTATGAGCCAATGAGAAAAGTCATTTTTTATGACCTTGCTTTGTCTTTTTGCTGAGAACACAAAGAATTTAGCGTGTGTTCCAAGGTGCCTGTGTTAGCCCTAGTCTAGACTAAGTTTGATATATGTTATTGGTGTTTTGCGTGTTCTAGGTCCAAGAGTTTGGAGTCTGTGAAGTTCGCGATCTCAAACCCAATGGGGCCAACATCTTGGTAACAGAGGAGAATAAGAAGGAGTATGTACACCTGGTGTGCCAGATGAGAATGACAGGTAGGTGAAATGACCCTTGCTTAATACAAGGTCAAACCGCACTCATTTCGCAGATGATGTTTCTTCTCTTCCCCTATGCAAGCTACAAATGCTTCGCACAAAGGGGTCCAAAAACCTGGCCAAAAATAATTTCCCTTTATCCACCCTTATACAGGGGGGCCTAGTGGTAGGTGAGTGGTGGATGAGGGAGGCAGGCCAGGCAGCATCATAGCAGTCACAGGAACCAGATTGGGGACCTCTGACAGATGTGTGAGTTCAGAAGCCACTTGACTTCTTGGTTCTCTCCACAGGAGCCATCCGCAAACAACTGGCAGCTTTCTTAGAAGGCTTCTATGAGATCATTCCAAAGCGCCTCATTTCCATCTTCACTGAGCAAGAGTTAGAGCTGCTCATATCAGGATTGCCCACAATCGACATTGATGATTTAAAATCCAACACTGAATACCACAAATACCAGTCCAACTCTATTCAGGTGAGCTGCTGCCAACATCCCTCCCCATAGACCTAAACAGTGCTAGTTAGTATGACATCAGATGAACTGCTACTCTTGGGAGAAGAAACATATGGATGACAGCTACATCCAACTCTATATTCTTACTCATCTTTTAAATGGAGGAACCAAGGCTCATCTCTAGAAGGGGCTTGCCCAATATTCTAAGTCCATTCTATTTCCCAAATTTCATTCCCCCTGCCTTCCAGGTGCTCTCTACCTAATTCTGGCTTCTTATGTCTCATCTTACAGATCCAGTGGTTCTGGAGAGCATTGCGTTCTTTCGATCAAGCTGACCGTGCCAAGTTCCTCCAGTTTGTCACAGGTACTTCCAAGGTGCCCCTGCAAGGGTTTGCTGCCCTTGAAGGCATGAATGGCATTCAGAAGTTTCAGATCCATCGAGATGACAGGTCTACTGATCGCCTGCCTTCAGCTCACACGTGGTAAGAAGAAAGGTGGTTCTCTTTTTCAGTTTTTGTATTGGGCTTGGGGTAGCTCACAACATGGTGGTCCTATGGGAGGTAATGTTTTTGATCTGGCCCAGACTCAAAATGGGACTAGGAGACATTGCAGGTGAGCACCACCCTGTGAGAGCAGTGTGTTCCAAGGCTTGGCATGACTGAAGTAAGGAATTTTCAGGAAGCAGGATGTTCAGAAAACAATTCTAGAGGTCAGATCACCAGTGGCCCCTCATGCCTCCTTGGAACTTGTGACTTAGCTCATAGGCATCAGATTTATGTTTTGGGGGCCTACTAGCCAGTATTGGAGCCAGATTAGAATAGGTCAGACCAGGCTAAGACAAGATTGGGAATAGTTGGTTCCCTCAGGGAGGAGAAACCAAGTGGACACCATGGGAGAACAGGGATTTGGTTATCTTTTGTCAGGAATTGATCTTTCTTCTTTCCATAGTTTTAATCAGCTGGACCTACCTGCCTATGAGAGCTTTGAGAAGCTCCGCCACATGCTACTATTGGCCATCCAGGAGTGCTCTGAAGGCTTTGGGCTGGCCTAATAGAACCCCACCCATCATTGTGGGGTGTTTCTACCATTGTTGGACCTGGGAAGGGGGGAAATTAAAACAATAAAACAACAGAAAGAAAATGTCAAAAACCAATAAATGAAATCCACCAACTCACCGTGTGTGTTTCCCAGCTGCCCCAGCGCATACCTGTTCCCCCTTTCCTGTTCATTCTCTCTCTCCTCCCCTTTTCTTCACCTCTTCTCGTTCCATGCCGTCCATGATCCCTACCCCGTGTGTTAAAAAGGCAGTAGCCTTGCAGGGACCTGTTTGTCCCAACTGTTTGAACAGTGTGCTCCTCAGATTCTGTGTTCAGAAGGATTTGCTGCATTGAGACTTGAAACCTTTGGATAGGGGAAAAAATTATATATATATATATTTTTTTGTTCTGTTTGCATTTCTTAATTTGTGCTTGGAATGTGTTGATGTGCACAGCTAATGATTCAATGCGAGACAAGATTGGCGTCTGTGTTGTGGAGGTTTCAAATAAAGAGCACTCTTCATAACTCACTTTTCACAATGGAGTTTTTTTCAAACTTAACACTTGTGCACATGCTAGATATCTGGAGAGTAGATCGAAGTGAACTCTCCAAGAAACCATCTCTGCCACCACCGCTGGTGCATCCTCCTTCAAAGTTGACTTCCCAGAGTCGAGACAGCAGCCATTACGAATGGGGGAGGGGCTCTTTTTTAGAATGGAATCTCTCCTTGGGTGTTATGATAGTATTAGAGCTTACAGCCAATGATAAAGCATCACCTTGCTTGAGGAGAACAAACCAGCTAGTTGTAAAAAATGTTGTGGAAACTCACTAAAACCGGTAGTGAGCCATTGTAACAATCTCAAGCCTGGGGCTTAGTTTAAAATTTTAATTTCATGTTTTAAGTCATTTCTAACTCATTTTAAAAAGCAAACAATTTGACTAGCTCTCCAGAACTGTCTTGTCCTTGTTTTTGTTTTGTCTTTCCCTCTTGTCATCTGCCTGTCTGCCAGTCTGTTCACAGATCACCTATTAGTCTCTTGTGGTTTTTATTCCATCCAGCATTAAAACTAGGTTTCAACTTTCAAAGAAAAAAAAAGTCATTTAATAAAAGTTTAGTTAGAAAAAGAACTCCAAGTGGTGCTTGCTTTTTGTGGTTTTTCCTCATTCTCTGAGAAGATTTTTCCTCTTGACCATGCAGATCTAGGAAAATCAGTGATATGTCCACAACTTGGTATTTTGGCCCTGATGCAAGTGGCTGATAGACATTTCCCTCACTTTTCACTATTCACACTTGTCTGTGCCTGGACCTGCTGATGATTAAGAAGAGAAGTTGTTTTTGTTGTTTTTGTGTAGGAGAACTGGGGTGTAGACCAGAGGTGTGGGGGTTGAAAGGACAGAGTGGAGAGCAGAACAGACAGGTTTACTGAAATACACTGCTAAGGGGAGTAGCAGGCAAGACAGGAGAGGTCATCTCTGCCATATGTGGGTTAGTTCCCTGGCCGGGGATCCAACTCGGAGCTAGCAGTGATAGAGCTGAGACTTAACTTCTAGGCCACCAGGGAGGCCCCTGAGAAGGCAAGTTGAATCTACCCTCTAAGTATTGAGCTTCTAGTCTAGGAAAGGACTTACCAGTTCCATGACAGATTAAAGGAAAGGGTCTCTGGATACCCAGAGCAGAAGTCCCCACCCTACCCTGGGAGATCAGAAAGGACTTTGTCAGCGACACTGAATTGAATTTAAGGCATCATGGGAACTAAGATTGAGGAGGGGACAGTAATCTAGATTGACACAGCTGAAGTCCAATTGATAAGGTTCAAGCAAAGGACTGACCTGAGGTGAGACTGGAAGTCCAGCAGAGCTTTAAAATAAAAGCTTTAAAAATTGATCAATAAACTTAAAAACTGTCTCTAAAAGATGAAAGTGAAATGAGATTCTGGCAGCTGCATTTGGGGTGCATTTACAAGGGGTGCACACTGGGAGTGCAGATTTAATAACCTTGAAAATAAAAGATCTAATTTAGTGGCAGGTTATAAAAAGGTAATGTGACTAAGTATGATTTGCCTTTCAAATATACTGGCTGCAAGACATTTGCTAACAATAACTTAAAGGTGGCCTTAGACCAACAACCAGCCTAACAATGAAAGTATGAAATTGCCAATTAACCACCATTAACGCCATTCTGCCAATTCTAACCACTTAAGTAAAGCAGTAAACAAGGTATAGCTGCTGAAGAGAAACTTTGCTAAATCAAGAGAATCGAAAGTCCTAGAACTTAACACTGAATCTAGCGAGAGGCATGGCTATAAAGGAACAAAATACTCAAACATTTATTGTCCGACAAGTATAAATTTATACACTGTAATCTCATACAGCATACAAATCCATTGTATTTATCAACATGCACAACGTCAATGATAAGCAAAAAGTGTAAGACCTGTTTAAAAGTTCTGAAACTGGGGCCTCCCTGGTGTCGCAAGGGGTTAAGACGCAACCTATGAAGCTGTCCGCAGCCACTGCAGCACAAGTTCGATCCCCCACCGGGGAGCTACCCATATGGTACAGCAGACCTCTCCTGACTTGCCCACTGCTCCCCTCAGCAGTGTGCTTCAATCTGCCTGTTCTGTTCCCCACTCTGTCTCTGGTGAATTCTCTCACCCCCGATACATCTGGCCTGTACCCCAGTTCTTGTATGCATAAATAAGTAAACCTTTAAAAAAAAATAAATGAAAGTTCTGAAGCTATGTAGAAGGACCAAGGCCATGAAAAACAGTATTGAAAGCATGAAAGCCCACACAAGTATGACAGTATTGCACGATACTGAGGATAAGTTACGAGGGGTAGAAGAGGGATGCAGTTGGGAAGAGATACCAAGGGCTTCAACTATAGGTGATGCTTTTTTTTTTTTTTCTTCAAGTGAGATCTTGGCTTTTATTTGAAAGCCACTTTTCTTATTTATGCATACAAGATCTGGGGTGCAGGCCAGAGGTGCGGGGGAATGAGAGGATTCACCAGAGACAGTGGGGAGCACAACAGGCAAATCTACTGAAATACACTGCTGAGGGGAGCAGCGGGCTAGATAGGAGAGGTCTGCAGCCCCATGTGGGTCAGCTCCCTGACAGAGATCCATCAAACTCATGTGGCAATGGCTAAACTGCTGATAGCTTGATAGTGCTGAGACTTTAACCCCTGTGTCACCAGGGAGGACTGATGCTTATTTCTTAACTGGGTACTTGGGTGTTGCTTATACTATACAGGCACACTTGAAGACAATGCATATTCAGCTCCAGACCACCAGATTAAAGTGAGTCAGGACTTTTTTGGGTTCCTACATGTAACTTACGTCTACACTATACTAACTGCAATGACTAAAAAAAACAATGTGCTTACCTTAATGTGACAGACATGAACACATACCGTTACAAGAATGGCACCAATAGACGTGCTTGATGCAAGGTTGCCACAAATCTTCAATTTGTTGAAAAATTGTGAAGCTCAAATGAGGTATGGTATGATACTTTATAACATTTATACACCTGAAATAATTTCTAACAAGTTTGAGCTAGTCTATTGTACAGTACCTTTGAGGTAGGTAGCAGGGGAGTCAATAACAGGCTAATTGATAGCTGTTTGTGTGATATGATTAAATATGCCTCTCTTTGCCCCCTAACCCCGCCACTGATCTGTCCCTGTGTGTTATGATTATCTCCTTATTAAAGCCCCCGAACACAGTTCAAGTGCATCTTGGGTCTGTGTCTTCCAGACTGCAGTCGTGAAACACAGAATAAGTCTGTTGTAATACTAGAACTATAACACTTGCTGTAACACTGGAGCTATAATGTAGTTGCTAAAACTGGGCCAGACTTCGGTCTCTGGGTCTGCAATATCAACTACTTCGGAGAAAGGCAAACTGGACAGCCACAACCAATTCCACCTCAGAGAATATCCAAAAGAAAACCCAATTTATGTACCAGATACAAAGAATCAACAGCTATAAGAGTAAAGACAATCTACTTACAGCTACCTGGCCTTACTCCTAGAGAGCATGGATCCAGGCAAGAAGATCATTACCGGTGAAGACGAATGTCACAGACCTACCTTCTCTACTATGGCATCATAAAATATTCTCCTAAAACCAGTCTTGAGAAAAAACAAAGCCGGAGACACCTGCTTCCTGATTTCAAATTATACTACAAAGCTTTATGTTGTGGGGCAAATTGGGTGTAGGCTGGAGGTGCAAAGGTGAATTCACCAGAGACGGAGTGGAGAAGAGAACAGGTGGATTTATTGAAATACACTGCTAAGAGAAGCAGCGGGTGAGACAGGAGGGGTCTGCTGCACACAGAATGAGGGTCCCGAGGCTCTATTTATACTCCAGGCATCATGACTAGTTAGGGTGACTAGTGTTTTTTGTTTTGTTTTGTCTTGTTTTTCAAGATTTATTTATTTATTTATACAAGCACTGGGTACAGTCAGAAGCGCGGAAGGGTGAGAGATTTCACCAGAGCAGGGAGCAGAACAGGTAGACTGACGAAATACACTGCTGAGGGGAGCTGCGGGCGCGACAGCAGAGGTCTGTAGCACCATGTGTGACCCTTGCCGGTGGCTGGGGATCTAACCAGCACTGTAGAGACTGCGGGCAGCTTTGCAGCCCAGCGCTCAACAGCTGCGCCACCAGGGGAGGCCCATAGTGTGACTAGTCTTTGGTGTGTCCTGACTGATGATCTGAATTAGCATAGAGGATCATCAGCTTTTCAGCTTAATGTCCAGGTTCCCATGGCAGTCCCCTCTACTCCTTTCTCCATTCAAACCTCCCAAACTTGCCTGCTGGGCAAGGAATGGCAGCTTGGGTTTTTAAATATAGCAATGATACCACAACACTATACTAATCAAAGCAGTTTGGTATTGGCAAACAAACAGGCACACAGATCAGTGGAACAGGGAGGCCAGAAATAAACTTACCCGTATATATAGTCAATTGCTTACAACAATGAGCAGTCCCAAGAATATACAATGGGGAAAGGATGGTCTCTTTAACAACTGGTGTTGGGAAAACTAGATGGACAAATATAAAAGTATATGTACATATACATATACAGTTCATATTCAAATAAAGATTTGAATGTGAAACCTGAAGCCATAAAACTAGAAGTCATAGACAGTAAGGTCCTTGGCATCAGTCTTGGGAATTTTTTTGAATTTGACACCAAAACAAAGGCAACAAAAGCAAAAAATAAGAAAGTGGAACTACATCAAACTAAAAAGCTGCACAACAAAGGAAAACATCAACAAAATGAGAATGCAACCAACAAAATGGGGGAAAATATTTGCAAATCATATATCTGATAAGAGGGAAATATTCAAAAATTATAAAGAGCTTTTACAAACTTATCAGTGACAAAAAAACACACCAACAATCCAAATTTTTAAATGGGAAAAGGATCTGAATAGACATTGTCCGAAGAAGACATACAGATGGCCAACAAGTTCACGTAAAGGTGCCCAACATCACTAACCACTGAAAGTGTAAACCACAATGAGATAGCACTTCACACATGTTAGAATGGCAATTATCAAAAGACAAGAAATAAATGAAGATGTGAAGAAAAAGGAACTCTTGTACACTGTTGATGGGAATGTAAATTGGTACAGGTGCTATGGAAAACTATAGAAGTCCCTCAAAAAAAAAAAAAAACTAAAAGTGGAGGGGCCTCCCTGGTGGCACAAGGGGTTAAGATGCAGCACTATGAAGCTATCAGCAGCCACTGCAGCAAGAGTTCCATCCCCGGCCAGGGAGGTGACCCACATGGCTCAGCAGACCTCTCCTGACTAGCCTGCTGCTCCCCTCAGCAGTGTATTTCAGTGGATCTGCCTGTTCTGCTCCCCACTCTGTCTCTGGTGAATCTTCTCACCCCCCCACACCTCTGGCCTGTACCCCAGTTCTCGTATGCATAATAAATAAATCATTACTGGGGTTTAAGCCAGAGGTGTGGGGGGGGGGTGAGAGGATTCACCAGAGACAGAGTGGGGAGCAGAACAGGCAGATCCACTGAAATACACTGCTGAGGGGAGCAGCGGGCAAGGCAGGAGAAGTCTGTTGTGCCATGTGGGTTGCTCCCTGGCCTGGACTCAAACTCGTGTTGCAGTGGCTGGCAATAGCTTGATAGTGCTGTCTTTAACCCCTGAACCACCAGGGAGGCCCAAATAAATAAATCTTAAAAAAAAAACTAAAAGTGGAAACAGCATATGATCCAGCAGAAACAGTTCTGGATATTTATCCAAAGGAAATTAACACTAATTTGAAAAAGACATTCATTTCCATGTAGAAGTATTTACAGTAGCCAAGACGTGGAAGCAACCTTAAGTGTACAGCAGTGGATGATTAGATAAAGAAATACACGTACATATATATATACACACACATATGCATATACATATATAACTGAATATTATTCAGTCATAAAAAAGAAGGAAATCTTACCACTTACAACATGGATCGACCTTGAGAGAATTATGCTAAGTGAAATTAGACAGAGAAAGACATACTGAATGATCACATATATATGTAGAATTTACAACAGCAACCTGAATTCATATATCCAGAGAACAGATTGGTGGTTGCCAGAGGTTGAGGGAAGGGGAAGGGGTGTGTCATGTTGGGCAAAATGAAAATAGGTGAAAGGGATCAAAATGTACGAACTTACAATTATAAAGCAAGTCATGGGGCTATAATGTACAACATGGTTACAAGTTAATACTGTATTATATTTTTTAATTTTTTTTAAAGATTTATTTATTTATACAAGAGCCAGGGTACAGGCTGGATGCGTGGGAGGGTGAGAGGATCCACCAGAGACAGATCGGGGAACAGAACAGGCAGACTGACGAAATTCACTGCTGAGGGGAGCAGCGGGCGAGACAGGAGAGGTCTGCCCCGCCATGTGGGACCCTCTCTGGCCAGCCGAATCGAACCGGTGCTGCAGAGGCTGCAGACAGCTTCACAGCACTGCGCTCAACTGCCTGCACCACCAGGGAAGGCCCTGTATTGTACATTTTAAAGTTGCTGAGAAGAGATCTTAGAAGTTCTCATCAAAAGAAAAAAGTTGTATTTGTGTAGTGATAAATGTTAATTAGATTTACTGTGATCATTTATATATATATATATATATATATATATCTCAAATCATTATGTTATACAACTGAAACTAGTATGTCAATTATATCTTAATAAAAAATATTCTAAGAAAATAAAATAGTCAAGCCAATGGGGGAAGATGGCAGCGGAGTTCTGCAGCAGGCCTGGGCTGTGGAGCAGCTGCACAGCTAGCAGCCACCCGTGAAAGACATTAACAAGTTCCTATGGGACCATGGTTCACATGTTTCTTGCAGAACATAAGTTATTAGGAAACATTAAAAAATGTGAGCAATGGGGCCTCCCCTGGTGACGCAGCAGTTGAGTGCTGGGCTGCGGAGCTGCCCACAGCCTCTGCAGCACCGGTTCCATCCCCGGCCTCTGGCGAGGGTCCCAAATGGCGTGCAGACCTCTCCTGCCGCCCGCTGCTCCCCTCAGCAGTGTATTCCGTCAGTCTGCCTGTTCTGTTCCCCGCTCTGGCTCTGGTGAATTCTCTCACTCTCCTGCGCTTCTGACTATATCCAGTGCTTGTATAAATAAATAAGTAAATCTTAAAAAAAAAAATGTGACCAAGACAGCTAACAAGGACCATTTGGTTACAGCGTATAACCATCTTTTTGAAAGTGTTTCAAGGATACTTTCAGTATCCTGAAAGTGTCTGAGTGGAAACAGACAATGTGTCACTTCGCCCACGAGTTCTTGGCTTCCCCAGTCCACAAGAGGGACTGGGAGCCAGTGGCCGTGTTGAAAGCAGGGGAAAAGACAGTGGAGTGTGCACAGCAAAAGTTTATTTGAAGCAAATCAAAGCAAATCTTTGTTTGAAGCGAAAGCAGCAAAGCAGCACAGCTCCTGTTGCCAGGAGGGGCCTAGAAAGAGTTGCCATTGGTAGGAATCGGGAGGCTGCTTTTGTATGTTGAAGTTTTGTGTCAGTCTTTGTTCTTTCTCTCTTTTGTGGGGGCCAAAGGGTTGTTAGGGGTAGTTTCACATTTTTGTTTCTTTAGAGCTGCTGTCCACTGGCCTCAACCTTTTGCTGCTTGCACATTAGCTCCACCATCTCCCCTTACCCCCACCATCTCCCCTCTGCCCTGGCTTCCCTATCTCCCCCTGTAGCTGTCTCCTGACCTTGGTCATGCCCTTGCTCATGAGCAGGTGAAAAATGTGAAGCTTAATGAAGATAAAACCAAAGAAACCAAGTCTGAAGAGACTCTGGATGAGGGTTCACCAAATATATATAAAATACGGTCTTAAAAAAAGAACTTTCTGGCCTCCCCGGTGGCGCAGCGGTTGAGCGCTGGGTTGCGAAGCTGCCCGTGGCCTCTGCAGCACCGGTTCGATCCCGGCTGCTCCCCAGCCACCGGAGGAGGGTCCCACATGGCGCGCAGACCTCTCCTGCCGCCCGCTGCTCCCCTCAGCAGTGTACTTCAGTCCTTCTGCCTGCTCTGCTCCCCGCTCTGGCTCTGGTGAATTCTCTCACCCTCCCGCGCTTCTGACTGTACCCAGTGCATGTATAAACAAACAAACAAATAAATAAATAAATAAATCTTTAAAAAAAAAAAAAAAGAACTTTCCCAAAAGGGAGCTGCTGTTCATTGCTGGTGTACAGGAAATCTGCAGGATGGGACTACTTTTGGTACTAATATTAAAACCAGTTCAAAGAAGAAGAAAAATGCCAAGCCTCGAAGAGTTAAGGTTGGAATAGGTGAAGCTATCAGAGGATGAGATGAAACACTCTTGACTATGAATAAGGAGAAAAGACCCAATTAGAAATTGAACCAGAATGGGCCTATGGAAAGAAAAGACATCCTGATGCCAAAATCCACCAATGAAAAATTCATTTTTGAAGAGGACTTAGTGATTATTGATCAAAATAGTGTGCTTTTGCTCTAAAGACATGAAACATGGTCGTGAAATAACTTATGTTACTAATTAGAGCTATTAATATTTTAAGGAATGAGTCAACTAGAATATTCAAGAAGTTAAAACTTGTTTATTTGATTCCCACCTTTTAAGAATTGTATTCCTTTACCAATCCCTTAAGTCTGAAATATTTTATTACAGCTCTGCAAAATATTGGTTAAAGAGAAATTATTTTCCTCTTACCTCATGTTGTAAATTAAAAAGGCTCTAATAAAAATGTGCCTAATGTGTATAAAAAGATAATCCCCTTAAATTGGGGTGACTTTATAATGTATGATCCAAAGTTGGGCAAATTTGGGAATAAAATAGGTGCTGTCAGTAATTATCCTAAATCACAGATGCAAACAAATAATGCATGACTATGTTTATGATACACATCTGTCTTGGCTGGGAAAACCGTTATTACTCATCATAAACCCTAAAGATTTTATTGAACACTTAACATTAACTATAACACAAAGTCTGATTTCCAGAAACTCACCGAAGTGGAGGCAGGTGTTAAGAGGAAAAGTACAGGGGGCAATAGGTACACAAAGAAACTTAATAAGTGTAGCAGGATTAAACATTTTCTCAAATATAAACAATAAATATTTAGAAAACAGGAAATAGAGTCCCCTATATTCCTCCTATAAGTATATCCATTTTTTTTCTTTTTCCTTCTGACTTATTTCACTGAGCATCATCCCTTCTAGCTCTATCCATGTTGCTGTGAATGGCATGAGTTTATCCTTTTTGATTGTTGAATAGTATTCCATTGTGTATATATACCACATTTTCTTGATCCAGTCATCTACTTTTATTTTTTAAAGATTTATTTTATTGATTGATTGATTGATACATACATACAAGCACTGGGTACAGTCAGAAGCACGGGAGGGTGAGAGAATTCACCAGAGCCAGAGCGGGGAGCAGAGCAGACAAAAGGACCGAAGTACACTGCTGAGGGGAGCAGCGGGCGGCAGGAGAGGTCTGCGTGCCATGTGGGACCCTCCTTCGGTGGCTGGGGAGTAGCCGGGGATCGAACCAGCGCTGCAGAGGCTGCGGGCAGCTTCGCAACCCAGCGTTCAACTGCTGCGCCACCAGGGAGGCCCCAGTCATCTACTTTTGGGCATTTGGTTTGTTTCCATATCTTATCTATTGTAAATAGTGCTGCAATAAACATAAGGGTGCAGGTGTCCTTTTGAATTAATGTTTTTGTGTTCTTTGGGTAGATTCCCTAGGAGTGGAATTGCTGGGTCATATGGTAACTCCAATTTTAGTAGTTTGAGGAACCTCCACACAGCTTTTCATAGTGGTTGGACCAGTTTGCACTCCCACCAGCAATGTAGGAGGGTTCCTTTTTCTACACATCCTCACCAACATTTGTTGTTTCCTGTTTTTTTAATATGTGTCATTCTTACTGGTGTAAGGTGATATCTCATTGTGGTTTTAATTTGCATGTCCCTGATTATAAGTGATGTTGAACATTTTTTCATGTGCCTGTTTGCTATTTGTACTTCCTCTTTGGAGAAATGTCTTTTTAGCTCTTCTATCCATTTATTTATTTATTTATTTATTTATTTATTTATTTATTCATTCATTTATACCTGTTCTTCTCCCTGTTCTGCTCCCTGCTCTGCCTCTGGTGAATTCTCTCACCCTCCTGCACCTCTGGCCTGTACCCCAGTTCTTGTATAAATAACATAAATCTTTTTTTAAAATTTATTTATTTATGCATACAAGAACTGGGGTATAGGCCAGAGGTGCGGGGGGGTGAGAGGATTCACCAGAGACAGAGTGGGGGACAGAACAGGCAGACTGACTGAAATACACTGCTGAGGGGAGCAGCAGGCAAGACAGGAGAGATCTGCTGCACCATGTGACAAGATCAAACTTGTGCTGCAGTAGCTGCAGATAGCTTCTTAGTGCTGCGACTAAACCCCTTGTGCCACCAGGGAGGACCCTGCCAATTTTTTGACTGCATTGTTTACTTTAGTTTTGTTGAGTCATGTGAGCTCTTGGTAGATCTTTGGGATGGGTCCCTTATCAGTGGTATTGTGTGCAAAGATTTTCTCCCAACCAGTAGGGTGTCTCTTTGTTTTGGTTAATGACTCTTTTGCTGTACAGAAGCTTTATAGTTTGATGTAATCCGAGCTGTTCATCTTTTCCTTACTTTCTTTGCTTTGGGGGATATGTCTTTAAAATGTTACTGAGATGTATGTCATGTAGTGTTTTGCCTATATTTTCTTCTATATATATATTTTTAATTTATTTATTTATGCACACAAGAACTGGGGTACAGGCCAGAGGTGTGGGGGGTGAGAGGATTCACCAGAGACAGAGTGGGGAACAGAACAGGCAGATTGACAGAAGTACACTGCTGAGGGGAGCAGTGGGCCAGTCAGGAGAGGTCTGCTACATGATGTGGGTTGCTCCCTGGCCTGCCAGGGATTGAACTTGTGCTGCAGAGGCTGCAGACAGCTTCATAGGTTGCGTCTTAACCCCTTGCACCACCAGGGTTTCAGGTCTTATGTTCAATTCTTTTATGCATTTTGAGTTGATTTTTGTGCCTGGTGTGAGGTAGTGGTCTAGTTTCATTCATTACTAAACTGGTTGATTTTTTTTTTAAAGATTTATTTTTGGTGGTGCAAGGGGTTAAGATGCAGCCTGTGAAGCTATCCACAGCCACTGCAGCATGAGTTTGATCCCTGGGCAGGGAGATGTCCACATGGTGCAGCAGACCTCTCCTGACTTGCCTGCTGCTCCCCTCAACAATGTATTTCAGTTGATCTGCCTGTTTCTGTTCCCCACTTTGTCTCTGGTGAATCCTCTCACCCCCTGCATCTCTGGCCTGTAGCCCAGTTCTTGTATGCATAAATAAATAAATTTTAAAAAAAGATTTATGTTATTTATACAAGAACTGGGGTACAGGCCAGAGGTGCAGGAGGGTGAGAGAATTCACCAGAGGCAGAGCAGGGAGCAGAACAGGTAGATGGACAGAAAACACTGCTGAGGGGAGCAGCAGATGAGACAGGAGAGGTCTGCCATGCCATGTGGGTATCTCCCTGGCTGGCTGGGAATCAAATCCGCGCTGCAGAGGCTGTGGACAGCTTCACAGCACTGCACTCAACCCACTGTGCCACCAGGGAGGCCCTAAACTGGTTGATTATTTTGTGGAGTTTTCAGGGTTCTCTATGTATATTATCATATCATCTACAAAGAGTGATAGTTTTACTTCTTCTCTCCCTGTTTGGATTCCTTGTATGTCTTTCTCTTGTCTTATTGCTCTGGCTAGGACTTCCAGTATTATGTTGAAAGCAGTGGTGAGAGTGGACATCCTTGTCTTGTTCCAGATCTAAAGGGAAAGGCTTTCAGCTTTTCGCCATTCAGAATGATATTGGCTATGGGTTTGTCATATATGGTTTTTATCATGTTAAGTTGTGTTCCTTCTATCCCAAGAATTTTGAGGGCCTTTATCATAAACCAATGCTGAAATTATTGAATGCTTTCTCAGCATCTGTTGACATGATCATATGGTTTTTATTTTTCTTTTTGCTGATGTGTTGGGTTACATTAATTGATTTTCAGATGTTGAACCATCCTTGCATGCCTGGAATAAATCCCACTTGGTCATAGTGAATTATCTTTTTGATGCAATGTTGGGTTCTGTTGGCTAGGATTTCATTGAGGATTTTTCATCAGTGTTCATTAGAGAGATTGGCCTGTAGTTTTCTTTTTGTGTGTTGTCTTTGTTTGGTTTTGGCATTAGTGTAATATTGGCTTCATAAAACATATTTGGTAGTATTCCTCCCTTCTCAATTTTTAAAAAGAGTTTGTGTAGTATAGGAACTAGTTTGTTTCTGAATGTTTGGTAGAATTCATTTTTGAAGCCATCTGGTCCTGGACTTTTGTTTTGGGGAAGGGTTTTGATTACTGTTTCAATTTCACTACTTATAACTGGTCTCTTGAGGTGTTCCATTTCTTCTTTATCTAGCTTTGGATGATTGCATAATTCTAGGAATTTGTCCATCTCCTCTAGATCATTGAACTTGTTTGTATATAACTATTCATAGTAATCTCTGATTATTCATTTGATTTCTGCTCTGTCTATTGTTGTAATTTCTCCTCTTTCATTTATGATCCTATTTATTTGTGTTTTCTCCTGTTCTTTCTTTGTGAGCCTGGCTAGAGGTTTGTCTATTTTGTTTATTTTTTGAAAAACCAACTTTTGGTTTCATTGATCTTTTGGATTGTTTTTTAATTTCTATTTCATTTATTTCTGCTTTGATTTTTATTATTTCCTTTCTTCTACTTGCTTTTGGGTTTCTTTGTTGTTCTTTTTCCAGTTCTTTAAGGTGGGAGATTAGGTTGTTTCTCTGAGTTCTTTCTTGTTTCTTGATGTGTGCCTGTATAGCTATAAGCTTCCCTCTTATTATTGCTTTTGCTGCATCCCATACATTCTGGAAATCGATGTCCTCCTTGTCATTCAAATAAAAATATTTTTTAATGTCTTCTTTGATCTCCTCATTTGTCCAGTGGTCTTCCAGTAGTGTGGGTTTCAGTCTCCATGAGGTAGGAGGATTCCTTGCTTTCTTTTTATGGTTTAGTTCTAGTTTGATGCCTTTATGGTCAGAGAAGATAGTTGGTATGATTTTGATCTTAGTGTATCTCTTGATGTTTGTCTTGTGTCCTAGTATGTGCTCTATCCTGGAGAATGCTGTGTGTGCACTTGAGAAAAAAGTGTACTTGGATTTTTTTGGGTGCAGTGTCCTATAGATGTCTGTTAAGTCCATGAGGTCTAGGTCCTTATTTAGAGCTCTAGTGTCCTTACTTATTTTGTGTCTCGTTCATCTGTCCATTGGTGAAAGTGCTGTGCTGAAGTCTCATACTACATATGTGTTTTCTCTAATGTCTGCTTTCAGATATGATAACAATTGTCTGATGTATTTTGGTGCTCCATTATTTGGGGAGTATATGTTGATGAGTGTTATGTCTTCCTTATGTATTATCCCCTTAATCATAATGTAATGACTGTCTATGTCTCCTTGTACCTTTTTTAGTTTGAAGTCTATATTATCTGATAAACAATTCCTGCCTTCTTTTTTGGTCCATTTGCTTGCAGAATTGTTTTCCATCCTTTTACTTTCAAAATATGTTTATATTTTGTATTCAAATGTCTTTCCTGTAGACAGCAAAAGGTTGGGTTCTGTTTATTTTTTAATAATAAATTTTATTTTTATATTCCCCATACAATTGCAGCCCCCCATTCTGACCCCAATCCCTCCCCTCCGCCCCCCGCCCCCCACAAAAGTGTCTCTGGTTCACAGTTTTTTGTTGATTCCGACTCTCACTTTCTTATAGTTATTCATTTTCCTGGTCCCTTATTTAAGTTTTCTAGATTCCTGCTATGAGTGAGACCATCCGGTATTTTTCTTTTTCTTTTTGGCTTATTTCGCTGAGCATGATCCCTTCCAGCGCCATCCATGTTGCTGCAAATTGCATGTGTTTATCTTTTTTGAATGCTGAGTAATATTCCATGGTATATATGTACCACATCTTCTTAATCCAGTCATCTATTTTTGGGCATCTGGGTTGTTTCCAAAGCTTAGCTATTGTAAACAGTGCTGCTATAAACATAGGGGTGCAGGTGTTCTTTGGAATGGATGTTTCTGTGTCCTTTGGGTAAATACCTAGAAGTGGAATTGCTGGATCATATGGAAGCTCTATGTTTAGTAGGTCCAGAAATCTCCACACAGCTCTCCATAGTGGTTGGACCAGTTTGCACTCCCACCAACAGTGCAGAAGAGTTCCTTTTTCTCCACACCCTCGCCAACATTTGTTGTTGCTAGTTTTTTTAATATGTGCCATTCTCACTGGTGTAAGATGGTATCTCATGGTAGTTTTGATTTGCATTTCCCTGATGGCAAGTGATGTTGAACATTTTTTCATATGCCTGTTGGCCATTGCATTTCCTCTTCAGAGAAGTTTCTTTTTAGCTCTTCTGCCCATTTTTTGACTGGATTATTTTATTTGTTGTTGTTAAGTCTCATCAGCTCTTTGCAGATTTTTGTGATCAGTCCTTTATCATTAGTGTTCTGTGCAAAAATGTTCTCCCAGTTGGTGGGGTTTCTCTTTGTTTTGTTATTGTCTCTTTTGCTGTGCAGAAGCTCTTAAATTTGATGTAGTCCCAGCTGTTTATCTTTGCCTTCAGTATCACTGCTTTGGGTGATGTGTCTGTAAAGATATCTTTGATGTGCAAATCACGTAGTGTTTCGCCTATATTTCCTTCTATATATTTTATGGTTTCAGGTGTTATGTCTAGTTCTTTAATCCATTTTGACTTGATTTTTGTGTATGGTGTGAGGTAGTGGTCAAGCTTCAATCTTTTGCATGTAGCAACCCAGTTTTCCCAGCACCATTTATTGAACAAACTTTCTTTGCTCCAATGTATAGTCTTTGCTCCTTTGTCAAAGATTAGTTGACCATAAATCTGTGGGTTTATTTCTGGATTTTCTATTCGATTCCATTGGTCTGTATGTCTGTTCTTGTTCCAATACCATGCAGTTTGATGATTATGGCTTTGTAGTATAGTTTGAAGTCTGGGAGTGTGATGCCTCCCTTCCCTTCTTTTTTTTCAGTAGAGCTTTGGCTATTCGGGGTTTTTGGTGATTCCATATGAATTTCATCAATAATTGTTCTATTTCTTTGAAGAATGCCATTGAGATTTTGATTGGAATAGCATTGAATCTGTATATTGCTTTTGTAAGGATGGCCATTTTAATAATGTTTATTCTTCCAATCCATGAGCAGGGATTGTCTTTCCATTTCTTTGTGTCTTCTTCTATTTCTTTTAACAGGTTTTATAGTTTTCTTTGTATAGGTCCTTTACCTCTTTGTTAGATTTATTCCCAAATATTTGATTTTTTTTGTTTCAATAAAAAAAAGGGATGGTTTTTTGATTTCTTCTTCTTCAGATTATTGTTTGTGTATAGGAAGGCTACTGACTTTTGCGTGTTGATTTTGTATCCTGCCACTTTACTGAACTGATTGATGAGCTGAATTAGTTTTTCTGTGGAGTTTTTGGGGTTCTCTATGTATATTATCATATCATCTGCAAATAGTGATAGTTTGACTTCTTCTTTTCCTATTTGGATTCCTTGGATTGTCTTTCTCTTGTCTTATTGTCTGGCTAGGACTTCCATTTTATATTGAAAAGCAGTGGTGAGAGTGGACATCCTTGTCTTTTCCAGATCTTAATGGAATTGCTTTCAGCTTTTCAACATTGAGAATGCTACTGGCTGTTGGCTTGTCATAGATGGCCTTTATGATGTTGAGGTATGTTCCTTGTATCCCAAGAATTTCAAGGGCTTTTATCATGAATGGGTATTGCACTTTGTCGAAAGCTTTCTCAGCATCTATTGATATTATCATATGGTTTTTATATTTCTTTTTGTTGATGTGTTGGATAATGCTGATTGATTTTCGGATGTTAAACCATCCTTGTGTCCCTAGAATGAATCCTACTTGGTCATGGTGAATTATCTTATGGATACATTGTTGGATTCTGATAGCTAAAATTTATGAGGATTTTTGCATCAGTGTTCATTAGGGAGATTGGCCTGTAGTTTTTTTTTTGTGTTGTCCTTGTTTGGTTTTGGTATTAGTGTAATGTTGGCTTCATAGAACGTGTTTGGTATTGTCCCTTCCTTCTCAATTTTTTGGAAGAGTTTGTGAAGGATAGGCACTAATTTGTCTCTGAATGTTTGGTAGAATTCATTTGTAAATCCATCAGGTCTGGGCTTTGTTTTTGGGAGGTTTTTTGATTACCATTTCAATTTCGCTGCTTGTAATTGGTCTGTTTAGGTGTTCTATTTCTTTTTATCTAGCTTTGGGTGATTTGTAGGAATCACCCAAATTTGTAGAAATTTGTAGAGTTGTAGGAATTTGTCCATCTCCTCTAGATTGTTAAACTTGTTTCCATAGAACTGTTCATAGTAGTTACTGATTATTCTTTTGATTTCTGCTGTGTCCGTTGTGATTTCTCCTCTTTCATTGATGATCCTGTTTATTTGTGCTTTCTCCCTCTTTTCCTTTGTGAGCCTGGCTAGGGGTTTGTCTATTTTATTGATTTTTTTCAAAGAACCAGCTCTTGGTTTCATTGATCTTTTGGATTGTTTTTTTAGTTTCAATTCATTTATTTCTGCTTTGGTTTTATTATTTCTTTTCTTCTACTGGTTTTGGGTTTTTTTTGTTGTTCTTTTTCTAGATCTTTGAGCTTCAAGATTAGGTTGTTTCTTTGAGATCTTTCTTGTTCTTGATGTGAGCTTCTATTGCTATATATTTTTCTTTATTACTGCTTTTGCTGCATCCCATACATTTAGGATATTAGTATCCTCCTTGTCGTTCAATTCAAAGAATTTTTTAATTTCTTCTTTGATCTCCTCATTAATCCAGTGGTCTATCAGTAGTGTGGTTTTTAATCTCCATGAGGTAGGAAATTCCTTGCCTTCTTTTTATGGTTTATTTCTAGTTTGACGCCTTCATGGTCAGTAAAGTATGGATGGTTGATATGATTTCAATCTTGGGTATCTGTTGATGTTTGTCTTGTGCCCCAGTATGTGATCGATCCTGGAGAATGATCCGTGTGCGCTTGAGAAAAAATGGTACTCCGTTTTTTTGGGGTTTAGTGTTCTATAGATGTCTGTTAAGCCCAATGCTCTAGGTCCTTATTAGAGCTTTGTTTTCTTTACTTATTTTTTGTCTTGTTGATCTATCCATTGTTGATAGTGGTGTGTTGAAGTCTCCCACTACGTATGTGTTTTCTCTGATGTCTGTTTTCAGAGAGGACAACAGTTGTCTGATATATTTGGTGTGCTCCTTCGTTTGGTGAGTATATGTTAATGAGTGTTATTTCTTCTTGAAGTATTGTCCCTTTGATCATAATGTAGTGACCTTTGGGGTCTCTTTTTATCTTTTTGAGTTTGAAATCTGTTTTATCTGATATAAGTATAGCTGTTCCTGCTTTCTTTTTTGGTCCATTGCTTGTAGGATTGTTTTCATCCTTAACTTTGAGCCTATTTTTATCTTTGTAGCTAAATGTGTTTCCTGGAGACAGCGAAAGGTTGGGTTTTGTTTCTTAATCCAGGCTGCAACTCTGTGTCTTTTTATTGAAAGAGTTTAGGTCCATTTACATTTAGAGTTAGTATTGATATGTTAGCATCTGTATTTGCCATTGTGTTTGTCTTTCCTTTGATTTTATTTATTTATTCTTTTAATAACTTTTTTTTTGCCTTCTTTCATTGTTATCGCCTCTTGAGTTCTGGCTTTAGGACTCCTTGTAGTATTTTTTGGAGTGGGGGTTTAGTTGTAATGAAATTCCGGAGTTTCTGTTTGTCTGGGAAGGTCCATATTCTTTCTTCAAAGAGGAAGGAGAGCTTTGCGGGATAGAGTATTCTTGGTTGCCATCTGTTTTCTTGGAGTCTGTTGACTATGTCCTCCACTCTCTCCTTGCCCGTAGGTT